>NC_054553.1:3335973-3435973 GCF_017654505.1 Polyodon spathula | reverse complement strand
CAGTAACATCTCTGCAGTCTGCACCCTGCCCTGCTCAATAACATCTCTGCAGCCTGCCCTGCTCAATAACATCTCTGCAGTCTGCACCCTGCCCTGCTCAATAACGTCTCTGCAGCCTGCCCCCTGCCCTGCTCAATAACGTCTCTGCACCCTGCCCTGCTCAATAACATCTCTGCAGCCTGCCCCCTGCCCTGCTCAATAACGTCTCCCTTTCTTCTTTAAACAGATCATTCACTTCATCGCCAGCATGGTGCAGTCCAAGAGCGTGTCTGGAATCAAGAGGAACCTGTAAGGATTCACAGTGTTAAATCACCTTGCACTGCAGTATCGCTGGATAGGGTTACGGGGGTGATAAACTTTAAACAAAACCTAGAACAGAAAGGCAAAGCTAATGTTTTCTTTCGCAGGTCGGTTGGGATGACTCTCAGTGCAGGTCCCTGGTTCTCTCGCTCTCTTTCTCTGTCCTGCAGGCCATTAATGCGCAATAGTTCCAGAATGTACCATTCCAGCCCCAAATACAGCCATCCAAACAGAACTGAGTCCGATCAGGAGCCCTCGGCCATCCAGGGGAACCTGCAGAACAGCAGTGTGTACCCAGGGGGCGTGATCATCTCTGACATCACACAAGCGCTGGAGCATCGGGCAGCGGGGCCCTGGCAGGGAGATCCCGGGCGCAGCGGGTATGGGGGACAAGGGGGGTGGAGACAGTGGAGGGTAGGGGAGGGTTCATTCAGTAGGGAATCATTTTATTTTAGCAGTGAGGAGAAACGGTCCCTGGCGGTTGTGCCTGTAACCAGGGGGAGTGCCAGAGCCAATGTGACACGAAGACCAGCGACTTTGCACAGCCAGGAACTCAGCCTGCACACCTGCTGCTTTCTATTTGTACATGAGTAATACACACACACAGTATAAATACAAAACAGTAGGGTCCTGTGAAAGGTGGGTGTTATTGTGTGTGGGTCTGAAAGCGTGCTTTGTCTCTGAGCGTGTGTCAGTGTGCGTGCGTGCGTGTGTGTTGATTGATCACTGGTGTGGTTCCCTTTCTCTGCAGCTCCTACGATGTCAACTGGAGACCCTCTGAGCTGGACACCCTGTTGAAGCAGGAGATTGACAACCTGGTGCCCAGTGCTGCCCCCTGCGCCCTCGCCCCCAGTGACCTCTACCACTCCCTGCTGGAGGAGAGCGGCACTGCAGGCCCTGAGGAGACCTCTGCAGAATGGTACGGACTGGCAGATACCTCAAACAGATCACCCGAGATTAACCAGGGATTCCACTGTTACAAGAGAGCTCGAGCTTTCTTATCCTGTTCAACTCCGAACCTGCAATCCTCTAGCAGTCAATAGCACCCAACAACGAACACTCCCCCTTGTGCAAAAGTGCCTGAGAGTGGGGGCTCTAGTTAATCCCGTCGAGTGTGCTGCATTAATGCTCCCCTCTTGCTTCCCTCCCAGGGGGGAGATTGTGGATCACCTAGCCCAGAAGCACTGCTGTCTGTCCAGTTCGTCGCACGTCAACATGGAGCTGTTGCAGGATGTGAGTGTCTCTGCCCCTGTCCCTGCCCTGTCCTGTGCACAGGTACTGCTCCAGTATAACCCTGCCTCTCCCCTCTCCCCTCACAGCTCTTAGCACCCTGCCCAGGACCCTCCTGTCTGGAAACGGCAAGGCCCTGGGACATGGTGAGCATCTCAGTAACAACAATAACAGTGTGATCAATAAAAACAGGAGCGTTATTAATAAGCTGCCCTTGTCCCTCTTTGTCGTTTTGTGAATAGAAACGGCACAAGACTGCACGGAAGGAGCCTGGCTGCTCACAGACACCGGAGAGCAATGGTACGGGTCTCTCAAACGGCTGCTAAATTATTTGATTTGATATTGAGGAAAAGCATCCCGGTGATTTGCCTTGCTTACATATACCTGAGCAGGGGTGGTGTTAATCAGTGACATCTCTCTCTCTCTCTCTCTCTCTCTCTCTCTCTCTCTCTCGTGTAGTGGAGATGGTGCAGTACGAGGAGGACATCCTGCCCTCGCTGCTGGAGCTGGCAGAGGAGGCCTCAGATGTGGGGTGCTACCCCGGGGAGCTGCCCCAGGACCCCCTGAGCCACAGACACCGCCTCTCCTGCAGCTAAACATCCAGCCAGGAGAGCGTGGGGAGACCCGAGGCTGAGCCCTCTGCACCCTGACAGCACTGCCAGAGGACTAGCTTCTGTACTCTGTGTATTTCTGTCCAGGAGAACAGAGTTTGGGGAAGGGGAGAAGCAGAACTGTTCTATTGCGGAGATCCAGATTCACACCTTGTGAGCAGGGCTGGGCTGAGCCTTTTATTTACTTCCAGTTCCTTTTGAAAATACATTCCCATTTCCTTTGTATCAATTCCAATTCCAAGTAAGGACCGCGAATGGGAATTGGAGAATTAATTTTAAATGGAATTGGAATGTTTATTATTATTATTTCTTCTGTTTTTTTGTTATTAATCTGTTTTATCACGATATTGTTGGCTGAGAATAGACCCTGTAATTAACAGTGTATGCAGTTCAGGGTTAGGGCGTTGTGGTTTTACTGGTTATGAATGCAGATTAGCTCCATCTTGTGGACAGTCGTTATAATGCAGTCTCACTGCAGCAGTGCAAAGAACTTCATTTCGTAACAGAGCTTGAACAACAATAACAGCACACTACAAACTGGTTATCCTGGGATACCCTTAAACAATGTGCTTGATAAATAAAGGGTCAAATAACCCCTGCTGGTCTTCTCAGTTTGACCTCTGAAACAATTCGGACAGAAAAAATAAACCAGAGCCAGAATATTGTAGGTTGTGAACAGCTTCACAGATCACTGAACTGCATTGTGTTAGGAATGCATGGGCCTGCGGTTCTGTAGCACCAGGAGAAGTGACCGGGAGCAAGCTTAAAAAAAAGCTTGAGATAATTAACAAAGACTCATTTTTATAAAGGTATATACATATAAATATAAACACTTTTTTTTCTTCTCATTATCGTCTGAGGGTTACTTATATTGTTTCTTGTGTTAAAGAATGGTTCTGTATTGTATAAGTTTGCATTTATGGGGTCTGCTAGAACTGAAAGAAATAAATAGTTAAGGGAAAGAGCTGCTTGTGAATTTCATCGCTGCCTCTCTCTTTCTCAGCTGACAGCTGTGTAGAGACACACCTAGTGGCAATGCAGGGATTTTTTGATTCACCCAGTGAGCGGTGTCCTTGAAACAGCTGTCCAGTGGGTTAGAGGTCAATTCTGAATCCCAGAAACATGAACACATGCCCTCTTCATCTACCATCCCCTGTCTCACTCCCCCTCCCCCCTCCCCCCTCTCCAATGAGCAGACAAGGGAATGGTGCGGAGTGTGTCAGAGAAACATGAATTGAACTCTGCACTGAGCCTTCAGAACAAAAAGGGTTTAGTTCTCCGACTGAGAGGTGATCTGGCCTAAAGGGATCCTGCAGAGTGGCAGACTGAGTGCACAAGAAGAGAGGTGGTGGTGGTGGTGGTGGGGAGGGTAATACACACACTCTGGCTGCACACGCTGTTTTGTTTTAGTTCTGGGATGTAATCAACAGAGGGTGCAGTAGAGGTACTGGGCAGTGAACAGTTAATCCAATGAAAGCACTGTTGGGTAGCAGCAGATGCCCTAGTACCAGGGAACAGCTGGTCTTCATGCCAAACGGATCTTGTCGGTTCCCTCTGTTTCGTGTAGGCGGAAAGATGAGTGATGAAATGAACTCTCAGTCCCTCGATCCCCTTTTAAGCGCCACTAACAGCACACCTAATGGTAACGACCAGCCAGGTTTCCATGGAGACCGGTGGAAAAGATGTGCAAGGCAAAGCGCATCTGCAGGACATGCCAGTATTGCATCAGCATTCTCAGAGTACCTTATCTGGAGGGATTCGAGGATCTGTCAGTCTAGCTTTGTATTGACCCGTGCTCTACAGACGCAGCGCTGGATTACACACACACGTTTGTTCTATATATCCCTGCATGTCTGCAGACTGGCTGGCTGTCGGTATGCATCATACTCTTCAAAACTGAGCACGCATGCTGCTGCATTGCATAGTGCTGGGAGTCAGAACTCCGGGAAACCAACCAGTTGGCCTGTAGCTTCCGGACACGTCACGGTGTGAGTCGACAGCCTTCACCTTTAACTCGTTACAAATAGACAGCTTTAAGATTATAATATATATAAATATATAATCCCGTATTATTAAAACCGTCATGAAGTCCGTGTTTGTCACGGTGGGGACAACAAGCTTCGATGAATTAATATCTTGTGTAACATCAGAGGACGTCATCCAGGTAATTTATTGTTAAGCTTGTATTATTATTATTATTATTATTATTATTATTATTATTATTATGTCTTCATTAAGTTCTCGACGTCTAGGCAGACCCGTTGGTGATTTCCCCACCTCATTAATTACACTAACTATCGAGCCATTCGGTTAGGTTTGATTAGCTCGCTTATGCCAGCCCAAATTAAACGCCCCGAATACACCGGAGTTGAGAAAGAGGCGGGGCTTATCATTTGTTTTAAACATTTCAGTGTTGACAGCCCCCCCCCCCCCCCCCCCCCCCCCCCCCCCCCCCCCCCCCCCCCCCCCCCCCTCCCCCCCCCCCCCCCCCCCCCCCCCCCCCCCCCTCACCAAAAAAAACGAGGCTAGATGAATGCAAGAAAACCTTTAACCCTGTAACCACAAACAATTAGGCTGGTGAAATATTCAGTATATACTGAATTTACTGAGACAGTTCATGGAAGTAGAACTGGAATCCAAATTTAATAGTATCAGAAACACAGCCTATTAATCCTATCACAGTAGAGTCCTGTTAATTGCAGAGCCCAGGTGCCTACTGTAACAATTTCATGCAATTATCAGTAAAATACAGTGTAATACATTGGATTGCTTACCTGAGGATTGCATACAATTGTGAAGTACAAGCAATTCACAGGAATCTACTGCATGGGCATTTTCATAAGAAATGGGCTTCACTTTTTTTTTAGTTAACAGGAATATGCAATTATCATGTAAGCAATTCACTGGAATGCACTGTACTTGTGTGCCTCAAGGTAATATTATATTGTGCCTCAAGGTAATGTTATATTGTATCTCAAGGTAATGTTATATTGTATCTCAAGGTAATATTATATTGTGCCTCAAGGTAATATTATATTGTGCCTCAAGGTAATATTATACTCAAGGTAATATTATATTGCAAGGTAATATTATACTCAAGGTAATATTATATTGTGCCTCAAGGTAATATTATATTGTGCCTCAAGGTAATATTATATTGTATCTCAAGGTAATGTTATATTGTATCTCAAGGTAATATTATATTGTATCTCAAGGTAATATTATATTGTATCTCAAGGTAATATTATATTGTATCTCAAGGTAATATTATATTGTATCTCAAGGTAATATTATATTGTATCTCAAGGTAATATTATATTGTGCCTCAAGGTAATATTATATTGTATCTCAAGGTAATATTATATTGTATCTCAAGGTAATATTATATTGTATCTCAAGGTAATATTATATTGTGCCTCAAGGTATCTCAAGGTATTGTATCTCAAGGTAATATTATATTGTATCTCAAGGTAATATTATATTGTATCTCAAGGTAATATTATATTGTATCTCAAGGTAATATTGTATTCAAGGTAATATTATATTCTCAAGGTAATATTATATTGTACCTCAAGGTAATGTTATATTGTATTGTACCTCAAGGTAATATTATATTGTATCTCAAGGTAATATTATATTGTACCTCAAGGTAATATTATATTGTATCTCAAGGTAATATTATATTGTATCTCAAGGTAATGTTATATTGTATCTCAAGGTAATATTATATTGTATCTCAAGGTAATATTATATTGTGCCTCAAGGTAATATTATATTGGCACACCATGGTTACATTGTAGTGAAACAAATCTGTAAATGCAGTTTGTTCTTCATTTTCCAGACTATATATTCACTGACTGGCACAACACTTTAACACGACTCCTACAACTAAATACATTTCCTCTGCACCCAGAGGTGCCGTGTAACTGTTGATAGGGGGGCCCAATTGAAAGGTTCTGGTGTTATACGCTGTGCAGGGTCGGCACTCGAGAGACAAAGGCGTTTTAATTACCCAAATATCTCGGGTATAAATTATTAGAGAAATGGCTTTTGATCAAATAGAACAGTGCATTTGTTAACTACATAGCAAGTTTTCCAAAAAATGACACGGCGATGACTGCACCACAGTGTTGAGACGACCAGCGGGTTTCAGTAATCAAAAAGAACACGGTCAGGAGCTAACTTTCTATTCATATAAAACCTCTGCTCTGGAAACACTGTGAACATTGCCAATGATCTGATATAGCGACCTATAATACCTGTGCTGTATACAACACTGTCGCAGAGTTAGTTTTGAAACAATTAAGTAAAACCACCACAACCAGTAACTATTCATAATTATAAGGGACAAAAAAGTATACTCAGATTAAACAGTAATACAACTTGGTAAGTTTAGCAGTGGCTGTTTGGTAACGGAAATAAATATCACAGAGAGGGATGAACTAACTGCCTGTCTAATTCAAGTCAGGGCAGTTAAATATATGCATTTGGTGTGAGATGTTGGCTGATGCTTGTGTAGCTCTAAGCTTGCCTCAGGTTTGTAGTTTGTGTAAGTAAAGCACAGCAACCCCTCATCGACCCAGCCTTGAGTCTTCTGTTGTAAGAGTGACACGCACACACTATGGGAATACCGTTCGTGCGTGAATTCCCAATCTCACGCTGTTCTTCCAGGCGCTTCGGGAGCTTGGCTATGGCAGGCTGGTTCTGCAGATCGGACGCGGCGCTGTCCAACCCGTTCCGTACAGCTCGGCTCAGTTTACCCTCGAGGTGTTCCGATACAAGGATTCCATAACAGAAGAGATCCGAACCGCCAACCTCGTCATCAGCCATGCCGGTAAGACCAACGTCCTTCGTGCTGTGTTACTAAGTGTGCTTGTCAGGTTTGATTGAATTAATATATCATATACAATTAGGGTTACCATGTGACTCCATGCCAGGACGGTCCAGGCTTTTCCACTCGCAGCAGGACTACACTAACCAGAATGCATTGGGGTGTGAGTTAAAAAGCCTGAACTGTCCCAGCCTGTCCTAGTGTACATGGAGTCATGTGGTAACCCTCTATATCAGGGGTCTCCAACCCTGGTCCTGGAGAGCCCCTATCCAGCAGGTTTTATACATGTCTTCACATCATCACTGGCTAAAGATCTGGAACACCTGTTAATCTTGACTAATCAAGCCAAATACTGGTTCAATTAAGTAAGTGAGAGATTGGCTGAAATGAAAACCAGCAGGCACAGTAGCTCTCCAGAACCAGACTTGGAGACCCTGCTCTATATAGGCGTTATTGATTGAGACAGGCATTTGAAATGTCTTTGTGTCAGATAGTTTGTAGCAGATGGAAATGATGTCACATTAAAATGAGTGTCAGGGTTTCATTATTCTTGTTTAAAATCCCCCGCTCTTGTGGAATGGATATCAGCTTGTGACTACAGCACCCAATACCATACATTGTAGACTCTTTATTACTGCTAAACAGACACAGGAGTTCAAGTTAATTGCTGCATTAATTACTAGTTAGTTTTGTAACATTTACAGTTAGCTGTCACAAAAAAAATCCCCAAAATGAAGCAAGAAAGGGCGTTAAGGCCGTGACCAAACTGCCACGCTGTGTCCGGGCTCTAACCCAGGGCTGCTCGGTGTATTGGGTACTTCCAAGCAAGTTCTACATCTACATAATATAGAGTAAGTACGTTCGTTTAGCAGTATTGACTCTCAAAATCAGCAGTGCAGCAGCTTTCAGATCCTGATTTGATTAAGACAGTCATGAGTGAGTCAGGTTATCTAAATCATGTAGATTAAAAAGAAAAAACTTTGAGTTCATCAGTTTTAACCTGCCTTCCACGTTTATACAAGTGCCCCACAGTGAAAGCATGGCACATTGTAATAAAGCACAGTGAAAGCATGGCAGTGTAATAAAACACAGTGAAAGCATGGCAAAGGAAAAGGTGAGCATTGTAAAGAATATCAATAAGCATGTTGAAGCAGGGTAAATGCTGCTGTTGGGGTTGAAAGACGCTATATGAATGGCGCTCCTGTCTCATCAGGTGCGGGGAGCTGCCTGGAGACCCTGGGAGCCGGGACTCCTCTTCTGGTTGTTGTAAATGATCAGCTGATGAACAATCATCAGTTAGAGCTGGCCAGACAGCTGCACCAGGACGGGCATCTCTACTACTGCACCTGCAGGTCAGCTCAGCCAGCTTCAT
This sequence comes from Polyodon spathula, assembly GCF_017654505.1. Lineage (NCBI taxonomy): Eukaryota > Metazoa > Chordata > Actinopteri > Acipenseriformes > Polyodontidae > Polyodon > Polyodon spathula. Next base: position 3,427,629 of record NC_054553.1, on the reverse strand, counting down.
TACCACTGCACTGCAGGTCAGCTCAGCCAGCTTCATTATCACTGCATTGCAGGTCAGCTCAGCCAGCTTCATTACCACTGCACTGCAGGTCAGCTCAGCCAGCTTCATTGCCACTGCATTGCAGGTCAGCTCAGCCAGCTTCATTACCACTGCACTGCAGGTCAGCTCAGCCAGCTTCATTACCACTGCATTGCAGGTCAGCTCAGCCAGCTTCATTACCACTGCATTGCAGGTCAGCTCAGCCAGCTTCATTACCACTGCACTGCAGGTCAGCTCAGCCAGCTTCATTACCACTGCATTGCAGGTCAGCTCAGCCAGCTTCATTACCACTGTACTGCAGGTCAGCTCAGCCAGCTTCATTACCACTGCACTGCAGGTCAGCTCAGCCAGCTTCATTACCACTGCACTGCAGGTCAGCTCAGCCAGCTTCATTACCACTGCATTGCAGGTCAGCTCAGCCAGCTTCATTACCACTGCACTGCAGATCAGCTCAGCCAGCTTCATTACCACTGCACTGCAGGTCAGCTCAGCCAGCTTCATTACCACTGCATTGCAGGTCAGCTCAGCCAGCTTCATTACCACTGTACTGCAGGTCAGCTCAGCCAGCTTCATTACCACTGCATTGCAGGTCAGCTCAGCCAGCTTCATTACCACTGTACTGCAGGTCAGCTCAGCCAGCTTCATTACCACTGCATTGCAGGTCAGCTCAGCCAGCTTCATTACCACTGCATTGCAGGTCAGCTCAGCCAGCTTCATTACCACTGTACTGCAGGTCAGCTCAGCCAGCTTCATTACCACTGCACTGCAGATCAGCTCAGCCAATTTCCAAACCAGAAATAAATAAGTTAGATTTTTCATTTTAGGGCTGGTGTTTTTCCTTTCTGAAATGAATGCTTTAATGATGTTTTGAAGTAAATATAATTGAGTATCTAAGCCCAGTGTGCATGTATGTGTGTGTTTGGGAGGGGGGGGTCATGCATGTTGCTGCAGATGTACACATTATCCTAATGACACCGCTAAAATACAATTTTACCCCAAACCTTTAATAGCTGAAGCTTCCATTACTGATGTGTATTTCAAACATGTTATCTGATCCAGATCACACAAGCACCTTCCCTCCTGAATCGAGGAAGTAGAGCAGAGGGAGGCTGTTCAGCAGTATAACAGCCCCCCTTGGTTTCAGCCGCACAGAGCAGAGGGGGGCTGAGTATAAGTGCACCTGAGGTGAGCCAACACAGGAAGCGCAGTTACTGCCCTCAGCTTTATTAAAGCAAACTGAACTGCACAGCGGTAAAAGGTTAATTAAAAAGGCCAACAAGTGCATGTACAGGCTGTGGTTTGTGTGTGTGTGTGTGTGTGTGTGTGTGGGCGCGCGCACGTCAGTCATTCCTCTAAACCTGTTTGGGGTGGGAGGACAGGCACAGATGTTAACGAACTACTGGCTGGGCTAAAAATAAGTTACACGAAGCAGCTATACTCGGGAGCTGTGTGTAACTGTAGCACACGACAAAGACTGCAGACCAGTGAATGCTCTGCGTATTTATTTAAAATGCTCCCTCTGTGTCTGTGCGATCCACAGAAGCTGACTGTGTGTTATACTGTGTGCCGCTTTTCAACAGCAAATCTTTTCTGTGGTGTCCACACCTTAACACCATCCCCAATGAGATAAGAAGAGGCAGGGGTGTTGACACAGCAGGAAGAGCTGTTGTTATTTGCAAGATAGATTTCCATCAGCAGAGGCTGGAGCTGCGAAAGCAGGCCTGGGAGGTGTGTAAACTGCACTGGGCTGTTCAGGAGAGCCCCACCGATCTTTAACCATCTGTGTCTCTAACTTCATCAGATCAGTCTGTTCTCCGCTGGTACAATAGAACCCAGTGTGTTAGACAGCGATTGATCCTGTCTTCTTATACCCCCCCCCAGGACACTCTCGGACACTTTGAAGACGATGGATCTCTCCGCACTTAACCCTTTCCTGCCCGGCCAAACGGAGAAGTTTGCCGCATTCCTGGACAAAGCAGTTGGGCTGCAGTGAACAAAGTCCCTTAATGTTTTATTTTAAAGACAGACGTCATGGTGAAAGCTGTGCGCTGTACACTAAAGGGTCTGTGTTTGTTTGGGTTTTTTCTCAGCAAGGGTTATATTTCGAGGGTTTCCAACATGCTAAGGTGAACCCGCTCTCACGCCCCTCATCCCTTATGTTTTGTCTAATATTTTACAGTGAATTTGAAACTGATCATAAATTCTGAGGTCAATCAAAGGCATTAGCCTCAACCTTGACCTGACTTTGTTTCTTCTAAGCTTTCCCTTGGCATGAGCGTTTTGAAGTTCTGATTGAAGGATATTGATCGATGTGCTGTGGGCAGCTGGCCCAGCTGTACTGGTTTGACTGGAAATGCCTGTTTTCCACACCGGACTGTCATGTGTTTCAGCTTTAACTTGTTAAAGAAACCATTAATAAACAGTAAAGATCTCTGGGTAACCATGTAGTTGCTAGTTGCCTGTATTGTATTTTGGGGTATGCTGAATTGCATTGTACAGCCTTACTTACAGACCACCAATTTAAAACCAGTAAGAACATAAGAAAGTTTACAAACGAGAGGAGGCCATTCGGCCCATCTTGCTCGTTTGGTTGTCAGTAGCTTATTGATCCCAGAATCTCATCAAGCAGCTACTTGAAGGATCCCAGGGTGTCAGCTTCAACAACATTACTGGGGAGTTGGTTCCAGACTCCCACAATTCTCTGTGTAAAAAAAAGTGTCTCCTATTTTCTGTTCTGAATGCCCCTTTTTCTAATCTCCATCCGTGACCCCTGGTCCATGTTTCTTTTTTCAGAAACAGCCCCTCTCCTCTCTCCCTCTTCAGACTATAACGTGACTCTGATTAAAGTGAGGAATCACAACTAGAATATTTGTTTCAGGTTCAATTGTAATATTAATAAGTTGTGTTCATCTTGCTGCCAAGTAGACAGAACCACATCTGGAATTTTTCAAAGATACATTTCTAATCTGAATGAGTTTTTTTGCTTCTTACTGCCTTTCACATCGCACCATGTCACACTGCACAGGTTTAGCTATAGTCAGTAAATTTGAAACAGCCTGAAACCTGGTCGACAAGGCAGGTAGAATCAGGTCCAGAACCCTTTTGAAAACCAGCTGGACTGAAACTTTTTTAAATGGGTCAAATTTATGTTAAAAACAAAACAGCTTATAGTTAGGAGCCAGTTAAACAAAGCACTGCCAACACTTAAAAAAAACAAACATATTTTAAGACAAAACGACAAAGTTTGGTAGAAATCCACTCAGCGAGTCTCTATGGTTAAATGTATTATTTTTTTTATTTATGGAAGTGAATTGGATTTAGCAGACTGCTCCCTGGAACTGCTTTGTGAAACCAGCCCCAGGAGATGGAAATGTTACCAAGAGACTTCAGCCTAAAGCAAATACTAAGCTGATACGTGTGTGGTGCTGGGTTCCGGTTGTCAGCGAGACAGGAAATGGAAATGCATGTATATCTGTCTTGAGCTGCACCACAGATGCACAAAACACGTTCCGTTCCATCAGCAGAGAGCAGAGAACCTTCCCCGTCAGCAAAGGGAAATACCAGAACTACTCTGAGATGGAGCGGGCAGCAGCAGTGGTACTGACTGTGCTACTTCTCAGAGGATTTGAGTGCAGCAGTGAGGCCAGCCCTGGTAAGTGTGTGTTTTATTCATTTTGTTTTATTGTTTCTCAGCAGGAAATAAAGATACCTGTGTCACAAGCACCCGCTTGGCGAGGCTGGTTTGTAGACGTGTTTCGTTGTTTTTTTTTTTTTGGTTTCAACCTAGTCTGTGACACACCTCATGTTTGTTTTCAGGTTCAAAAGATCAATTTGATGAGACACTTGAGGTTTTGAAATCGTTTTTAAGTCTTACCTGTAATAACTGGTTTACCTAAAGTGGAACAGGAAGTGTGGTCGGATATGTTTTCGCAATCGGCTATCGTCTCCTGAGCCCGAGGGGAGCCAGAACGCTGCTGGTCTCCCTTTCAGCTCTAGCTAACTTCAATCAATCAAATTCTGCTTCTATAGCGCCTTTCATGGGAAGCCATCACAACGTGCTGTCAAATAAGAAAACAAAACACGACCAAACTTCGCAGTAAAGATCAGTCATTAAACAGAGTGCTGAATTCTTATTTAAAATAAACCAGAAGATTGGTTTAGCAGTGATCTATTTTTCTGGTCATCTGTTCTGTTTTCTGAGCTGGTAAAATAGAAAATGTTTATTGAGGGTTTAATAAGAAATGTATATTATATAATGTAGCTGACTTAATTAAGGTCCCAGTTGAGGTGTGATTGCCTGCTATTTCAATCCCAGCGATACAAGCTCATAACGTTCGTGTTTCTTAATGCCAGGGCCTGTGTTACTACACCAGTTTTTGTTTGGTACTCAAGCCCCCTCTAAAGGAGGCTCTAGAGGAGCATGCAGTGATGATGAACACGATGGCGGAGGGGTGGGGATTTCCTTCAGCGTTGCTGTTAGACGCTCCGTCTCATTTCTTGTTTCTCTGTGGGCAGCCACGGGTTTCAAAATCCCTTCAGTGCAAAAACAGTTTCTCAGAAAGAGGGCTTGGAAACAGCAGGCACGCTGCCCCAGCCTCATAGCTCCACTGAGTCAGGGGTTGCGTGTGTGTACTTAAACTGGAGAAGATTATACTGCTTTTATAAAGAAGTGTTAGAAAGCCTGGCAACCCTTCCTAGTGCATGTCGACCAGCTTAATCTATCATCACTGCTATTGACATCATACATAAACCCCATCAACGAATCACTAAGCATGACACCCCTTTCTGTATGTCTGTCTGTCTTTTTTTCTGTCCTGTCTTTCTTTCTAGAGAGCTATAACTTTGCTTTCAGTGAGTCATGTGATTTATTGTTTGATTGGTATTAAAAAAAAAACAATAGTTTAAAATAAGTAGTTAAATAAATACCTCAAGCATAACATTCGACTTCAGTATGAGCCAAGGCATTTTTATCTGTGGTATACCCAACCGAGGAAACGTGGGGATCACAGTCTCTACTCTAACTAGATCAGAAGTTGTGAACGATTTTGAAAAGGAAAATAAATGTAGGGTAAAGTGACAGTAAAAGTTGAGTGTTTATAGCCTGTAAGTATGACGGTGCCTGTCTCTCAAAGTGCCAGTGATAAAATTAATATATGTGTTTCTCGGGACCCCTGGGCAACCTCTGCAGCCGCCCTAGGGTCCGTAGACCCCAGTTGGAGAACCACTGAACTAGGTCACTCCGCGAAGCTGTTGAACGACATGCTGCTCTGTAACAGCACGTTCATTCCTGTAAAATCAACACATGACATTTGCTGAATTCCAACGAACTAACATTGATTCACGACACTCGCTCACTCATTCATTATTACTGTAGGAGGGTGTGATTGAAAATCCAGCACTGTCCCAGACTCTTCTCGTGTACAAGGAGTCATATGGTAACCCTTTGCTCACTGCTTCCTGTGGCTGCGTATTACACAGGAGGGTGCTCAGTTAATAGGAATGGTACAGCGTGGTGAGTAACGAGTTACCAGGAAATGTGGGTTTGCGTGTAATTCCATTGCAGAAACGGTGCTCTTGCAAGTCTAACAACAGTTAGTACAACAATTTGGGTGATGCTGTTTTATCCCGTACAGAAACATGTGCTTGTTTTGTATGCATGGAACTTTAAATGAATCCTAAAGCAGGTACGCCGGTTTCATGTGTAGTAAAATTTTATTAGAATTGCGGGTATTAACGCTGATGACAAACACTGCACCGAATACGCTGGAGTCAGCTCTCCAATACAGTGTGACTGCCTCGTTAACGAATGCAGCGTCTCTCCGTGCAGGTGTGCACTGCCTCATCCATGACGAGGACTACACTGAGTGCACCTGGAAGGAGACCGGCAGACCAGACCGCAACTACACCTTCCAGAGCAGGTGAGGGCGCCACAGAGCCACTGCTTTCAAAGCTAAACCCCACTGCACTGCACAGCACTGTACCTGTCATGAGGGTCTGCAGACTTCCAATGAGTTTTAATCAGGCGCTCCAGCCGTAAGCCGTCTCAGTGCAGCTTCAGGTGGAAGCTCTGTACAATCCCACGTTTCAGGAACCAGTAAAAGAAATTTGTTGGTATTGTGCAGGGTGTGGTCTAACTTGTAGTTTTGTTGGTGCACTGGCTACATGTTTTACTGTTTCTGAACCAGGTACAGGACAGGCGCTGAGTATGCAGAGTGCCCGAGTTACACCCAGGTGGAGGGCTACAATGTGGGCTGCAGACTGGAGTACAGCTCCAACATCCGCTTTGCAACTTTCCAAGTGCAGCTGTCCTCAGCCGACAACACAGCCATCTGGAACAAAGACATCAACCTGAAGCCATTAGGTACCATAGCCATTGTCTAACTACCCAGTGTGTCAGAGGCTGTGATTACAAGCACCTCGCTGATCACACTGTCAGAGGCTGTGATTACAAGCACCTCGCTGATCACACTGTCAGAGGATGTGATTACAAGCACCTCGCTGATCACACTGTCAGAGGCTGTGATCACAAGCACCTCGCTTCTCTGTTGGCTAATGCTTGTTGTTTTCACTCTCTATCTGCGTGTCAGTGAAGCTGTACTCTCCAGTCAACCTGACCGTGGTCAACAGCCGCAGCAATGGTCTGTACCTGTACTGGAACACCAGCATGAGCAAATCCCAGTGCCTGGAGTCCATAGTGAGGTATAGAAGCAGCACGGACTCTGCCTGGCAGGTAAAGAGTAGCGCCTTTTATTAAGCAGTCCTGCGAGAGAGGATTTTACAGCTGCCATTGCCACTGCCACACTAAATACTGCTAATATTGACTCTCTCTGCCCCCCAGAGCTCCCCACCATTTATTTCTGTGAGGTATTTTGACTTGCCCTTTGCCGATGGTGAGGAGCTGTATGAGTTCCAAGTGAAGATCAGGATGAATGAGTTCTGTGGCGCCTCTGACTACTGGAGTGACTGGAGCCAGCCTGTGTACTGGGGGAGCAATGCCACCGCTAAAGGTACGTCTGAACAGCAAAGCCTGTATCCCATCAGTACACAGTTTATCATGCTGGCAGGGCTGAATGGGTTATGGACAATAACACAGGATTTCCTGATCAAAGCTTCGACTAAACTAAACTGGATTTGTGGTGTGAATTGTCTGATTTGCTATGCAGTTTGTGTTTTAACTACGGTTTGCGCTGCTTACTAAGCGGAGAGCGTTGTTTTAGCCGTGTGCAGAAGAGGAAATAAGGCTCCCATTGCATAGCAGTGAGAATTTGGCAAAATGTATAAATATATAAGGTTGGGATGGTACAGTTTAGTTTGTAGTTAGTTCTGCATGTAATCCTTGCATCCTTCCCATGAGAAGTGTTGCGCTTAACCATGAACAGAACAGTCCAGGAGCACAGTACTGTGTTTTTCACCTCCAGTGCACAAGGCAGCGAAGGGCAGTGTAATAGTATAGTGTGCGCTGACAGAGAGTGCTCTTCTTGCACCCCCCCCCCCCCCCCCCCCCAAAAACGAACTAACATTGATTCATGACACTCGCTCACTCACTCATTATTACTGTAGGAGGGTGTGATTGAAAATCCTGCACTGTCCCAGACTCTTCTCGTGTACAAGGAGTCATATGGTAACCCTATGCTCACTGCTTCCTGTGGCTGCGTATTACACAGGAGGGTGCTCAGTTAGTAGGAATGGTACAGCGTGGTGAGTAACGAGTTACCAGGAAATGTGGGTTTGCGTGTAATTCCATTACAGAAACGGTGCTCTTGCAAGTCTGAAAACAGTATCTGTTAAGTACAACAAATTGGGTGATGCTGTTTTATCCCGTACAGAAACATGTGCTTGTTTTGTATGCATGGAACTTTAAATGAATCCTAAAGCAGGTACGCCGGTTTCATGTGTAGTAAAATTTTATTAGAATTGCGGGTATTAACGCTGATGACAAACACTGCACCGAATACGCTGGAGTCAGCTCTCCAATACAGTGTGACTGCCTCGTTAACGAATGCAGCGTCTCTCCGTGCAGGTGTGCACTGCCTCATCCATGACGAGGACTACACTGAGTGCACCTGGAAGGAGACCGGCAGACCAGACCACAACTACACCTTCCAGAGCAGGTGAGGGCGCCACAGAGCCACTGCTTTCAAAGCTAAACCCCACTGCACTGCACAGCACTGTACCTGTCATAAGGGTCTGCAGACTCCCAATGAGTTTTAATCAGGCGCTCCAGCTGTAAGCCGTCTCAGTGCAGCTTCAGGTGCAAGCTCTGTACAATCCCACGTTTCAGGAACCAGTAAAAGAAATTTGTTGGTATTGTGCAGGGTGTGGTCTAACTTGTAGTTTTGTTGGTGCACTGGCTACATATTTTACTGTTTCTGAACCAGGTACAGGACAGGCGCTGAGTATGCAGAGTGCCCGAGTTACACCCAGGTGGAGGGCTACAATGTGGGCTGCAGACTGGAGTACAGCTCCAACATCCGCTTTGCAACTTTCCAAGTGCAGCTGTCCTCAGCCGACAACACAGCCATCTGGAACAAAGACATCAACCTGAAGCCATTAGGTACCATAGCCATTGTCTAACTACCCAGTGTGTCAGAGGCTGTGATTACAAGCACCTCTCTGATCACACTGTCAGAGGCTGTGATTACAAGCACCTCGCTGATCACACTGTCAAAGGCTGTGATTACAAGCACCTCGCTGATCACACTGTCAGAGGCTGTGATTACAAGCACTTCACTTCTCTGTTGGCTAATGCTTGTTGTTTTCACTCTCTGTCTGCGTGTCAGTGAAGCTGTACTCTCCAGTCAACCTGACCGTGGTCAACAGCAGCAGCAATGGTCTGTACCTGTACTGGAACACCAGCATGAGCAAATCCCAGTGCCTGGAGTCCATAGTGAGGTATAGAAGCAGCATGGACTCTGCCTGGCAGGTAAAGAGTAGCGCCTTTTATTAAGCAGTCCTGCGAGAGAGGATTTTACAGCTGCCATTGCCACTGCCACACTAAATACTGCTAATATTGACTCTCTCTGCCCCCCAGAGCTCCCCACCGTTTATTTCTGTGAGGTATTTTAACTTGCCCTTTGCCGATGGTGATGAGCTGTATGAGTTCCAAGTGAAGATCAGGATGAATGAGTTCTGTGGCGCCTCTGACTACTGGAGTGACTGGAGCCAGCCTGTGTACTGGGGGAGCAATGCCACCGCTAAAGGTACGTCTGAACAGCAAAGCCTGTATCCCATCAGTACACAGTTTATCATGCTGGCAGGGCTGAATGGGTTATGGACAATAACACAGGATTTCCTGATCAAAGCTTTGACTAAACTAAACTGGATTTGTGGTGTGAATTGTCTGATTTGCTATGCAGTTTGTGTTTTAACTACGGTTTGCGCTGCTTACTAAGCGGAGAGCGTTGTTTTAGCCGTGTACAGAAGAGGAAATAAGGCTCCCATTGCATAGCAGTGAGAATTTGGCAAAATGTATAAATATATAAGGTTGGGATGGTACAGTTTAGTTTGTAGTTAGTTCTGCATGTAATCCTTGCATCCTTCCCATGAGAAGTGTTGCGCTTAACCATGAACAGAACAGTCCAGGAGCACAGTACTGTGTTTTTCACCTCCAGTGCACAAGGCAGCGAAGGGCAGTGTAATAGTATAGTGTGCGCTGACAGAGAGTGCTCTTCTTGCACCAACCCCCCCCCCCCCCCCCCCCAAAAACGAACTAACATTGATTCACGACACTCGCTCACTCACTCATTATTACTGTAGGAGGGTGTGATTGAAAATCCAGCACTGTCCCAGACTCTTCTCGTGTACAAGGAGTCATATGGTAACCCTATGCTCACTGCTTCCTGTGGCTGCGTATTACACAGGAGGGTGCTCAGTTAGTAGGAATGGTACAGCGTGGTGAGTAACGAGTTACCAGGAAATGTGGGTTTGCGTGTAATTCCATTACAGAAACGGTGCTCTTGCAAGTCTGAAAACAGTATCTGTTAAGTACAACAAATTGGGTGATGCTGTTTTATCCCGTACAGAAACATGTGCTTGTTTTGTATGCATGGAACTTTAAATGAATCCTAAAGCAGGTACGCCGGTTTCATGTGTAGTAAAATTTTATTAGAATTGCAGGTATTAACGCTGATGACAAACACTGCACCGAATACGCTGGAGTCAGCTCTCCAATACAGTGTGACTGCCTCGTTAACGAATGCAGCGTCTCTCCGTGCAGGTGTGCACTGCCTCATCCATGATGAGGACTACACTGAGTGCACCTGGAAGGAGACCGGCAGACCAGACCGCAACTACACCTTCCAGAGCAGGTGAGGGCGCCACAGAGCCACTGCTTTCAAAGCTAAACCCCACTGCACTGCACAGCACTGTACCTGTCATGAGGGTCTGCAGACTCCCAATGAGTTTTAATCAGGAGCTCCAGCCGTAAGCCGTCTCAGTGCAGCTTCAGGTGCAAGCTCTGTACAATCCCACGTTTCAGGAACCAGTAAAAGAAATTTGTTGGTATTGTGCAGGGTGTGGTCTAACTTGTAGTTTTGTTGGTGCACTGGCTACATGTTTTACTGTTTCTGAACCAGGTACAGGTCAGGCGCTGAGTATGCAGAGTGCCCGAGTTACACCCAGGTGGAGGGCTACAATGTGGGCTGCAGACTGGAGTACAGCTCCAACATCCGCTTTGCAACTTTCCAAGTGCAGCTGTCCTCAGCCAACAACACAGCCATCTGGAACAAAGACATCAACCTGAAGCCATTAGGTACCATAGCCATTGTCTAACTACCCAGTGTATCAGAGGCTGTGATTACAAGCACCTCTCTGATCACACTGTCAGAGGCTGTGATTACAAGCACCTCACTTCTCTGTTGGCTAATGCTTGTTGTTTTCACTCTCTGTCTGCGTGTCAGTGAAGCTGTACTCTCCAGTCAACCTGACCGTGGTCAACAGCAGCAGCAATGGTCTGTACCTGTACTGGAACACCAGCATGAGCAAATCCCAGTGCCTGGAGTCCATAGTGAGGTATAGAAGCAGCACGGACTCTGCCTGGCAGGTAAAGAGTAGCGCCTTTTATTAAGCAGTCCTGCGAGAGAGGATTTTACAGCTGCCATTGCCACTGCCACACTAAATATGCTAATATTGACTCTCTCTGCCCCCCAGAGCTCCCCACCATTTATTTCTGTGAGGTATTTTAACTTGCCCTTTGCCGATGGTGATGAGCTGTATGAGTTCCAAGTGAAGATCAGGATGAATGAGTTCTGTGGCGCCTCTGACTACTGGAGTGACTGGAGCCAGCCTGTGTACTGGGGGAGCAATGCCACCGCTAAAGGTATGTCTGAACAGCAAAGCCTGTATCCCATCAGTACACAGATTATCATGCTGGCAGGGCTGAATGGGTTATGGACAATAACACAGGATTTCCTGATCAAAGCTTCGACTAAACTGAACTGGATTTGTGGTGTGAATTGTCTGATTTGCTATGCAGTTTGTGTTTTAACTACGGTTTGCGCTGCTTACTAAGCGGAGAGCGTTGTTTTAGCCGTGTACAGAAGAGGAAATAAGGCTCCCATTGCATAGCAGTGAGAATTTGGCAAAATGTATAAATATATAAGGTTGGGATGGTACAGTTTAGTTTGTAGTTAGTTCTGCATGTAATCCTTGCATCCTTCCCATGAGAAGTGTTGCGCTTAACCACGAACAGAACAGTCCAGGAGCACAGTACTGTGTTTTTCACCTCCAGTGCACAAGGCAGCGAAGGGCAGTGTAATAGTATAGTGTGCGCTGACAGACCCCCCCCCCCCCCCCCCCAAAAAAAGCACCCCCCCCCCCCCCCCCCCAAAAAAAAGAGAAGTGATTATAAGAAGCATCCGCAGGGGTACCAGGGACGACGAGCACTGATACTGAGGTTCTCTGTTTTGTCTTCTTGGGCTGTCTCTTGACCCCTCAAACACAGGCATTAACCGTCGTGACAAGAGCTTCGACCCCTCTGTGGTCATCTATCCCATCGTGGGCTCGGCCGTTCTGTTCATCCTCGCCTGGTGTCTGATTCACAATGAACGGTAGGGCACGCTCTGCAACGCAGCCCCCTGGCTCAGTCTCTGCTAGGGGTGTAACTATACTCTTAATGACCGCTTGCTCTTGTGCTTTTGGTCTTATGTCACAATACAAACAATACAGACCTCTTACAATCCAATAGATCATGTAAAGAAAGTATGGTGATTCATGAATGCACAATGAATGGTGAAGCCCATGCCCCGGACTCTGCCTCTCTGCAGTGGGGGTTCAGTCTCTTTCTCAGGCCCCTGGCTTGGTCCCTGACTCTGCTTTCTGCCTCACAGGCTGCGCATCATCCTGGTGCCGGTCATCCCCAACCCTGGGAAGAATTTTGAGGAACTCTTCAACAGCTACGATGGGAACTTCCAGGTACGGAGCTGGCTGTGTGAAGAGGCCAGGACCTGTTGATGTAGCCTGGTGATCTAACTACTGTATCTAATCATCCTTCCTTCCCTCTCCTTCTCCCCATCACCCCCTTCTCAACTCCGTGTCCTCTCTCTTATCTCTCGCTCCCTCTCCCGTCCTGTATCTACCCCCCCCTCCTCGCTCTGCAGGAGTGGCTCCATGTTTCCAAGGACATCGTGGACGGATTCAAGCCTAACTTTTCCGAGCCGGTGTGCACAGTGAGGGAGCGGGCGGGGAGCGTGTCTGACAGCTGCGGGGGCCCGGGGGGGTCCGTGAGATCCAACTGCTCTCTCCTCATCCCCGGAGACGACCCCGACTGCATCTCCACCAGCAGCGCCTCATCCAGCTCCACCCTGCCGGCCCCCCCCTACGAGGTGTAACCAGGGCCCCCCAACTGGCCAACACAGCCCCCTGGGGAAGGGTGGACTGCTGCTCAACCATTCACACATGCGTGCCTCATTCACCTCGCTGTTTCACTTCTCTTCAGTACTCACCTCACGCGGTTTAGGAATTTCTGCTCAGCTCAGCGGTCTCCTTGTGGCTCATCTTAGTCACGCAGACAGGGCATCAATCTGAGCTGCAGTAGCTTGGCTCAGCCATGCATACAGGCTACCATCTGGTCATTGCAGATCAACAAGCCTTACATGACACGATGTGTTAGAGGCGCTCATATCCCCGTTAGTTTACTTCTCTTCTCAGATCTCGGGCTGCTCTGACTTCCACAGTTTCTATTGGTTGTACCGAAAGGTATTCAGTTTTCAGGATGATCCGAAACTTACTGTCTCAGTACCTTTTAAAGGAGTTTGGTTTTAGTAGCTATTCCTACATTTATTTTTTTTTTATTTTTTAGTAATTCGATTAACTTGTTTGTATTGTCTGTGTTCATTTGAATTTGTGTGTTTTAACCTTCTTAACCAGAGCTCCCTTGAAAAAAGATATCTTAATCTCGATGGGACTTTTCCCCAGGGCCGTGTGTAGTCACAGAGGGAAGATTGACATGCCTTTGGAATGCAGGTGGAGTCTGTGATGAAACCCGGACTGGAGCGTCCCTCCGGGATCAGGGCTGAGGAGCTCAGGAGGTGCAAGCCACTGTCCTCACAGTGGTCTACAGCCGCGGTTTGTGTTACTCAGAAAATGAAGGAAAAGCACTATAGAGCATTTCCTTGCTGCTGCATTAAGACAGCATTCTGCTCAGCTTATGAATATTATATTGTTTGCTGCCAAAAAATATATATGTTTCTAGGGTTTCATCTTCTTGTGTGTTTCATGTGTCATTCCAAGTAGGGTGTATGTTGAACGCTGTTATTAATTCAGAATGTGTAGCACTCCATATCCTTTGTGCAAATACACATATATATTTTTATATTTTGTAAAAGCTGCAGAATCAAATAAAACAGATTCTTTTTTAAACAAAAGTTCTGCTGACTGTTGTTTTTTTGCATCCCAGCTTTGGTGATAAAGGCAGCGGACAGTGATGTCATCGGTGTCGTTGTAGACGAGGTCTTTGTCGCTTGGCCACTTTACAAACAGATTGACATGAAAGCTGACATCTTAAAGAGCAACACTTTGCAACAGCGCTCTAGAAATACCACCTGTGATCATTGCACTGCTGCTCAATGTACTTCCAGTCTTTGGAAAGCCTGTGCAAAGCATGCAATATCTCCAGAGGTACCCCTAAACCTTTCGACTGATTCTGGCTTCGTAACCCCTCTATCTATGGCCATGAAAAGAGGGGAGTCTCAAGTCTTTTGGTTCTGTTTCTTCCATGTGCACTTAGACAGGAAGCAGCTATCAGCCCTTCTTTCCACAGGATGCAGCGGCCATGGGCAGCAGTTATGAGACGTTTCTTTACAGCTCTGTGTGTGTGTGTGTGTGTGTGTGTGTGTGTGTGCAAGCGCTATTTCATTTATAAGGTTTTGCTACAGCAAGCTTTTACAGGATTAATGAAAAAAATAAAACTGAAGACAATAGCCATGACATCATATCCTGTCTAACAGCAGATGATTATGACTTCGTGATGTGCCCCCAGACACACAGCAGCACACACACTGGCACTCACTCACTCACCTGAGTCTGCGCACCTGGACTGATGCGCACACACAAACGCACGCACGCACGCACGCACGCACGCACACTCCTGCGTGCAGCTCCTGGTCTCCTCACAGCATGTTCGTCTGCATTAAACATGGAGGTAAGAAATACCAAGGTGTCCTATCCCCAATGTATGTTTCATTTCCCCTTCACATCAATTTTTACATGTTCACTGTATTATTAAATTGCATTTGAAATTGGTTTGCTCTCTTTAGACAGCCAGCAGTTCTTAGCAAACACCTCCTGCCCCCTGATTCTGCTGCTGCAGTACCTGAAGCATAAGCTGTAGCTGCCAAAGACAGACGAGACCCACCTGGGCAGAGCTTCACCCACACCAGTGAAACTGGGTGTAAAACAGGGGCCCTGCTGGCTGCTGGGAAGAGCCTGGAGAATGAATGTGCTTCTCCTGACTCTGCCGGGTAGGTCCTGTTGTGGGTTAGCCGTGTGCGAGTGAGATGGAGAGGGCAGCATTCACAGAGGCTGCGAGCCGAGTGGGTGTTATGTGTTAACTGTTGCGTTGTTTAGCAACAACACGAAGCCCTTTGATCTTCAAATAGAAACCAAGTCTACAGTGTGTGCATGACTTGGTTTCCTCCCCTCTGGTCACCTGCGCCCCAGCTCTACCTGTTTCTCATCGCTAATCTTAAACTCGTGCTTTATTAACCCCTGAAGGATCAAAGCAGGTCAAACACCCTCACGTAATTCTCATGTACAGCAATTGCTCGGATATGCATGACTCTGGCGGGGAGAACAATGCTGTGTGTCTCTACTTGGTGTCCTTGAGTTTCAGATGTGATTGACCTGCGTGATGAGAAGGGGATTCTGAAGCTGCTCTTCCTCTATAGACCCCCCCCCCCCCCCCCCCCCCCCCCCCCTGGAGAGTGCCAGCCGACTGCCTACGCCCGGGGCACTTACATCGTGTGCCGAGTCAACCGTAAGGAGGGCACCCCAAACCAAACCTGCACCCCCTTTGAACCGACTTGATGAGACCCTCCCTCAATATAACTCCTTATCGATAGATTTTAAATATACTGATATTGCGCAGATCAAAACTGACTTCTTTCTTATTATGAATTTTTTTTGGTTTTGTAAACGCACCTCGAAGCATGCTGCGTGTTTATTTATTTTTTTATTTATTTATTCATTTTTGGATAAGGAGATAATGAGGCGGTACAAATACATGTACTTTTTTTGTTCTGTGCTACACTGCTGGGACGGGGGGAAAAAGTACTTATTTTTTCTTGATGGTTCTGTTTGATTTTTAGAGAACCCGTCAGAGGCTACACATCGATCATCTGTTTGTGAAAGAGAGGGCGTATGCCGGGGATTTACAAATCTCTCTTAGGTCAAGCAGTGCTTTTTAAAATTGATAATAAACTAATACATCCTCTCCCAATTAACTGAAATGCGGTTTCACGAACTGCAGGATTTACTGAATGAGTTAAAATGGTTATTAAAATAACAGTCCCTCCATATTTAAAATTCATGACTGTATATAAAAACCATAATAAAACAGTTTCTTTCTTCCATGGTCTCATGGGCACCAAAGCTTGCCGAGTGAGTCTATGTGAAGCAGGGAGACGAGCCAGCTGTACTGCACTGCCCCCTAGTGTATAGCACTGGAACTTCTTATAGTTTCTGTGGTGCAGCGCGCCTAGGCAGTAGTTTCAGCCCACAGCAGTGTCTGTAGTCCTGTCTTGTCTGTGTCTTTTATTTGCGTGCACAAGGTATAGTGGGTTGTGATTTTTGTACCTATTGCAAAATGTTAGCACTTCCAGAACCTCTCATCTTACACCCCCTAGACTCTGAGTGCTCTCTCTTCTCTGCACTTGATTGCAGCCTGACTGCTTACTGTCACAAGAGTGAGCTGAAATTCACCTGCTACCCCAGAATCATCACAGTGCTTACTGAGGTGCTAGGAGTGACATCGCTTCTGAATCCTGCCTCTGTGCCTGTGTTTGTGTTGTGTGTTTGTCTTTGTGTCTATGTGTGTTGTGTTATGTCTTTGCTGTCTGTGTGGTCTTTGTTGTTTGTGTTTGCGTTGTGTCTTTGCTGTGTGTGTGTGTGTGCCTGTGTCGTTGGGTCTATGCTTCTGTGTTGTGTCAGAGCTGCTGCAGGCCCAGGTGGGGAATCTGAGCAAGGCCCCTCTGAAGCAGCACCAGGCCCGGGTGCAGGAGGAGAGGAGGCTGCAGCTGGCGAGCGAGGGCCCTGTGCCCCGTGCCCAATCCAGCCCGGTGGTAAGCTTCAAACCACAAACACACCTCGCTTTCAATTCAGACAACCAAGACGCCAAGTTTCTTACAGCTTCCAGCTTTTGAAGGGCGCTGACCTGAATTCCCAGTTAAGCAGCATCTAGTGGTCTTTTAAATAATAAATACACGAATAAAATTGTATTTATTGTTTTAATGCATAAAAACATAAAATCCCTACAACACAACTGACCTCGCTATCTTAAAACTCGAGGAGACGGCAACATGTCTGCGATACAATTTAAAATGAATACAGTGCCTATTGCCTCTATTCAAGTTATAGCCGTGCATGGACCTTTTGATTCAACCCATTGCTGTGCAGTTTCTCTTAATTTGTCCGATGCGACGGGTAGGATAGTGTGTGAGTGTGTTGCTTTTTTGGTTTGGTAAATAGAAAGGCGCTGAAAGAATGAAAAGAGTAGCTGGTTGTGTATTACACAATGTTAAACCCTTAGCAGTTTGTGTATTTATTGGTTGGTTGTGTGTGTTTCATTTACTGATAGTCTCGTTTGCTGGCAGACGTTGTTTAGGGTGTTGTAAGTTTATATTAACTGTGATTTATTTAGTATTTAATCTCATGCACCGCAGTTTTAAGAATTTGAGATCTCTGAATTGGGTCGGGTCCAAAAAAAAAAGTGCTTGCTGGAGATCGGGTCGGTTTCTACGCCTGTAGTCGGAGTCGTAGATCTGCAATGTTCTTATATTAGTGTGCTGATCGAAAGAAAGGCTCTTACTGATTTCCTTACCGCCGTCTGCTGCGCTGAACAGGGCAGCAAACACTAGTCCGGCTGTCGGCGACATGCCACTTTCTGATCTGCAGCCCAAAACAGACTTCCTATATGTGAGGGGCCTGTTATTGTTGATTGTGATTGAGCTCCATTAAAAAGGATGTTCAGGCTTAAGAAATTGGTGTGGTTCTTTTATATAAACTGACCCAGAATGAGACATCCTCCGGGAAATACCTCCAATTTCAGGAATTAAGCATGTCCTGTTTTTTGTTGATATAAATCGTGGCCAATCATCATACGTAATAAATACCAAAATAAATAAATATATAACGATAATAATAAATAATAATAAAACAGTGAAACACGACCTCTTTTTAAATAACTAAAGGGCGTGAATTATTCCACTCCAAGAGCTCACAGAACCGGGGACCCGTGTCGGGTTATTAAAAATGAAACCTCTAGAAATCTTATAGCCATCCAATAATAGTAATAATATATCTCATTCGTGTTGTGCCACGACTGTAGTGATGTTGTTAACGTGTGCTCCGTTTACAGGAGGGTGTGTAACATAGGGTTAAAAGAAACCAGGACTCTCTTCAGGAAAGCGTATTGAAATTCAGGGACACCGTCTTCAAACCGGGGCGATCCTGGGAAAACACGGACAGATAGCAACCCAAGAAGCGCCCTGCCTCCAAGCAACCGGCGAGCGGGTGTCGAGAGAGCTAGCGAAATCACATCTCACAATATTTTACACCAGATATATTCATTTCGTTTGTTCTTTCGGTGTACAGTACATTAAACGATCACACGACGTCACGTATGACTGAATACAGGCAGTATGAGTTAGATACATGTTATACACGTAACCACATTATACATACATATCTACATAGGTGAATGCATATTTGCACTTCACTTGATCGTGCATATATTTTCATGTACGATATGTTATATAGCCAAATCCATTATAACAAACATGACTTCAAACCTTGGTTTTTTTTTTTTTTGACCTGACCACTACGACCAGCAGCTGGAGACCCGCAGACCCAGCAGCTGTGCAAACGAGAAGCGAAACCTAGGTAGGCAAGGTTTGCAATTTTAATACACCGCCGCAAGTTTACACAACTTTCCAATAAACCGGCTTCGGAAAGCGATATCAGACACGACATGAACTCTGATTTCACCGCAGCTTCTCTTGTTGTTGTGCATTTCTGTCAAGTGTACTTCTCAGAATTTGCTTTGGCTCCCCGGCCCCCACATTTCAGCAGAGCGTGTTAAACACGTGTCGAGATGGAAACGCTGCAATACGAGCTTCCCGGAGCTGAGCCGTGTGATCCTCGGAACATTTTGAGTACAATATAGGCATACAGTTCCAAACACAGTGAGCAGGTTTGTAAAGATTCTTCCTTGTGATGGATTCATAGACTGCTCACATGCTAATAGAGCTACTGTAGAACTGACAGGTGTGTATCACACTTCTGTATTTAAGAGTTACTAGGAATAACTAACCCATTCCAGGTTTAACAGGTAAACACTGCTTCAGGATCAGGGTGGAGGTTTAATTGCTTGAATTCAACAATGTAGACCAGGGTTGGAACACAGGCCGGGAGTCGAAGGACCAATTCTGGACAACCTGAAGTGACCCATGATGCCAGAACATGTCGCGTATTCTCTGCAGTGACGCATATATTGGTAAAAGCTTTATTTCGAAACGTTTGTCTAACGTTTGACTAAGTATTTCCATGTTATGATTGTGCCATATGACCCATAATAACATTAAAACACACACACACACACACAGAGAGAGAGGATCAATCAGTGTCTCTACAATGATGAAGGCTTTCTCTGGAAAGCTGTCGGCTTGACTTGATCATATGCTGTCCACACTCTTCTACTTCCTGGGGAGCAGTCTCTGTGCTCAGGGTTGAGAGCAGTGTGTTGTTTTTGCACCTTGCAGTGAGGTGCTATATCAACTGTGAACACATGAGGGCAGCAGAGGTGCACGTCGAATCCCTCTGCTCGACTGCTTCAGACTGTAGTGGTAGGGATAGATGCCCACATCTAAAATTCACCTGGCAGAAAACATGTTCTTTTTTTTTAAAGAGGGCTTCTCGTGCCCTTATAGTAATGACACTTGACTGCTCCCTGGTACCATATTGCCTCCAGTCCTTCATCCAGCGGATGGGACTCAATCCAGATCTCTGCCTCCTTCTGGTTGATCTGAGCCTGGGGTGGCTGCACCGTGAGAGAGGAGTGGGCAGGGGGTGTTTTCACCCCCCGATCCTGGGAGGAATTCGGCCGCTGGCGTAACACCGGGCTTCCTTTTCTCATAATCTTGTGGATAATAGCATCTGGCCTCCTGAGCTCCCTGCTTTATCAGAAAGCAGGCTTTGTTTCCATGTCGCTGTTTCTGTTTCCATTCCTCGCGTTCAAATGTATTTATTTAAGGCGGATAGATCCCTTGAGCTACACTTCTCATTGTCAAGGGGGTCCTGGCAAGCGAAGGCTGTTTTTATGGGTGAAGACAAGGAATTCCCAAGATGAGAGGCCTGATATACAGACACGCTGGCTTGTATTAGAACTCAATTTGGGGATTTTAAAAGTAGGCACATCACATGATCTTAATGCACAGGTAGAGTTACATGTCTAACAGAGATGTAAGGTAACTGGCAGCATTTCCAGTGTACAACTTATACACTAAACACAACAAATGAGAGAGCCTTCTGTTCTCCAGACTGAGCCCCCAGGCCCCTGAACCCTGTCTGCTGCTTGTTGTTCTGCAAGCAAAATTGATCTGTGCCTGCTTCTGTGAGCCAGTATGAGGTCTGTTTCATAGGTCCAGTCAATGCCTTCTTTAAATACAGCTGCCATTGCATCGTGAGTTCTTGAGTAAAGCTGCATTTTGCTGCATGTCACTGCCAGTGTTCTAGTGAGTCAGGACCTCTCTACTGTTCCAGACCCCCTGACTCGTCAGTGGTGCTCATGCAGTGCCCTGCTAATGGTTCAGCCTGGGCATGGGGGTGGCCAAAGCTGGCTCTTCAACTCCTGGTCTTTGTTCCAACCCTGTTTGAAATGGTTTAATTCATCCAATTGGAACTGCATCCACACCTTTAAGTGGTCCATGATATCACTGTCCCTGTTAAACCTGGAGTGGAATGACCCTCCTGTACTGGGATTGGACCTCCCTGAATGGTAATGGTATCGCAATGATATTTTTTTTAAACCACTCTTTAAGGGAGCGTACAGAAAAATAAAATACAGATTTAGTTTGTTTCTTGCACCAGCTCACAAACCAGTATTCCAAGTCTCTTGCACCACCTTGCCAGCTGCAACTAACTGACCACATCCAACTTTGCAGCTGTGTAGTTTTTTTTTTTTTTTTTAGTGCGTTATATTATTGACTTTGTTTATGCATTTTCGAGTTTAATCACAATTGCCCGAGATCCCTGAATTTTTGAGACGATCCCTTACCCTTAAGGATGATGTCACCTCCAGGCGCTGTGATTGGTGGTTATGAATACTGGTATGTTACCAAGCTGAAAGAAGTGAGGAAATGATAAACAACAGATATTATTAGAACTGAGACGACGGTTGCAAGGTTTTTTTTTTTTTTTTTTTTTTTTTCCCGTTTCTTATTAATATGTGTCATTTTTTTTTTCTTCTCACAAATCAATTTTAGGTTACTTTCACAGTGAGCAAACACAGCCCACAAGAACATCTACTTCTTGGGTTTAAATGGAGTGACTTTGCTGTTTGCAAGATTCTGATCATGTTAATCTAAATCTTCCAGAATAACAAATTACAGGGGATTGCAAGAAGCACCCTTCCAGCTGCAGTGGCCCCCACTCTTGTGCAGTTCTACGCTCACCTAGAATCCCCTGCTCTCTGTTCACCCATGTCCTGTGTTTCCTTATCAGAAAGCAATTTTCCCCAAGGCAGTCGCTGGGTGAGCCACAGAGGTGCCAGTATGCAATAACAGTATGCATCTTTTAATGTCATGTCCAAGCTGGGTTGCCTTGTTAAAGTTTATCATGCACTTTCGTTTTGCATTCCCCCCACATGCTTAGAGAAGCGTACCTCCAGGGGAGAGACTGATACCTGGCTATAATCTATGAGGCCATTAAGCCTTGCTGATTTTCACTAATTCATCTCAGTCCCTATAATTATGTCAAGTTTCATGCAGATTTTAATTACTATACGTTTTCTCCTGGAAGAACAGAAATAACAAGTGGGCATTTTCTCTGTGTCCAATCGAATCTACTGTAAAAAGGATTTCAGATGCTGCAAAGCACCTGTATCTGTGCTGTTCAGACAGCTCGGACAGGCGAGGTGTGGGGATGTACCTTCTGTACAGAGTCACGGCAGTGCCTCCGCTTAGTCTGACAGACAGGAATAATTACTGGGACTCTGGAGTGGGGACCAGCCGAAAGGAGGCTGTTTACCAGCTCGCAGCCGGAGCAGTGCAGCCGAAACCCTGCAGAAGAAGGAGCCCGGCTGCCCTGAACTTGAGGCACTGAAACAGCATTGCCTGCTTTCTCTCTGCTCTATAGCTAAGCATTCCCGTGCAGTCTGGTTTGGAGTTGGCTATGTGCACAAGGAGCATTGACACAAAGCAGGCTGAACAGTTTGATTCTGTCATATTAATTAGAATGGGATGAGCCGCTGCTCCTCGTCCCAGTATCTCCCGAGTTCTTATGACCGGCCCGTGTTTGTTTTATTATATATTGCATTCCGCTCTGCAAGGCGCTGCTTTCATTTAGTGCAGCAGTGATAGATAATGTTCTCGCTCTGATTTGTCTGTTTTCTCATGGCCATGTATTTAACTGAGTATTCACCTTGGGAAGGCTCCGGCCATGAAGGTCTCTATATTCTAGTGCTGCTTGGTCTAGTTTATTTTCATCATCGAGGAATTCAACTAGCCTTCTTCCTTATGCAGTTAACACAACACAGACCCGCCTTATTATTAGTACACTTTCTACACACACACACACTCTCAGATAACAGCAGGGAACCGCGTGGCTTTTGCTGGGTCAGTGTTTGCTCCATGCACACGTCATGCTCAGCATGGCTGAATGGATGAGCCACGCTGTCACAAAACGAATGCAGGGGGCATCTCTTTGATTTCGTGCACTGTTATCTAACTGGACACGTGTATTACTAGTAACAAT
This sequence comes from Polyodon spathula, assembly GCF_017654505.1. Taxonomy (NCBI): domain Eukaryota; kingdom Metazoa; phylum Chordata; class Actinopteri; order Acipenseriformes; family Polyodontidae; genus Polyodon; species Polyodon spathula. The sequence goes on along the minus strand of NC_054553.1, from coordinate 3,404,907 downwards.
CCAGTCATGATTATACGTCCCACGCTGAAGTCGAGGGCCCTTCACAAAGACACGATCAGTGATCTGCAGGTCGCTGTTTAAATTTAAAGATTCACGCTTCAGAGGGCACTTGCTGTAGGACAGTGAGCGCTCGGACTGGTAACCCACTGCCTGGTTCATTGGGGTAACTCCCGTTGTTGGAGTGAGTTTTCCCTGCCTGCTCCGCTGCAATACTGACTCTGCGTCAGATATTGTATGTGGTAAGATTACACAACTAGACACAGGAAGATTTGTGTCTAAGACTGAAGCCCTGGACTCCGCTGGTTTGCTGTAATGCCTCAGTCTTGCACCACCCACTCTGTCAGTCACTGTCAAAGTCATTCTTTCACTTCTGCCAGGGGATAAAGGGACAGCTATGCAGTCACACCACTGGGAAATTCACCTAGAAGAAAGAAAGTGCAACGAGGAGGAACTGAGACAAGAAGTACAGTAAACCACAGAGAAGCGTGTGGAATTCCATACATTAGCAAGTGATGCTGGCTTATACACTGCACACAGTATAGTCATTCATACACTGTGCACAGTATAGGGGTTCATACACTGTGCACAGTATAGCGGTTCGAGAGCACAAACAGGAAACCTGTACACCCGATTCTGCCCTCTCTGTAGTATCCTGTGGTAACTGAAGCAAAGCACAGCAAAGTGTAATAAAGCATGTGAAGATCCAGGGGTCGAGTCATGAAAATGTTAGAAAAAATCAATAAATAAAAAGCCTAAACGCCTCTAACACAGAACAGTAAGTGGCCAGTGGAGTGGAAACATCGCTCAGACTCGTTTCAGCTAATCCAGTTGTTTCCATTCAAATCTTAACCCTAACCCAGCCCCTGGCCACAGTCACGCACACACTCACTCTGCAGGCCCCCTTATTCACAACCACGGAGCGAGCAGTGTGAGGTCACGGGGCACACCTGGTTGCCATGGAGAGCGTTCCAGAGTTCTAGTGTGGTCCCGCTTCACTCTTGGTGAAGTTACGAGCTGGCTGGGGAAATCAGGTTTTATTGCCTGGACAGTCACAACCTTGCTGGCTAACACAAGGTCATGGAGCCCTGCCTGAGGCCTTGTCACCACCTGGAACTAGAAGTGGCATCAGTACACAACACATGGAAAAAAGGTCTCTTCAATTGGCAAAGGGAACTACTTTTTCTAGAGTACTGAGTTCTCTATACTATACTGTATTGAATTAGCTGGCTCTCAGATCCCCAGTACTGAGTTCTCTATACTATACTGTATTGAATTAGCTGGCTCTCAGATCCCCAGTACTGAGTTCTCTATACTATACTGTATTGAATTAGCTGGCTCTCAGATCCCCAGGACTGAGTTCTCTATACTAGACTGTATTGAATTAGCTGGCTCTCAGATCCCCAGTACTGAGTTCTCTATACTATACTGTATTGAATTAGCTGGCTCTCAGATCCCCAGTACTGAGTTCTCTATACTATACTGTATTGAATTAGCTGGCTCTCAGATCCCCAGTACTGAGTTCTCTATACTATACTGTATTGAATTAGCTGGCTCTCAGATCCCCAGTACTGAGTTCTCTATACTATACTGTATTGAATTAGCTGGCTCTCAGATCCCCAGTACTGAGTTCTCTATACTATACTGTATTGAATTAGCTGTCTCTCAGATCCCCAGTACTGCGTTCTCTATACTATACTGTACTGAATTAGCTGGCTCTCAGATCCCCAGTACTGCGTTCTCTATAGTGTATTGAATTAGCTGGCTCTCAGATCCCCAGTACTGCGTTCTCTATACTGTATTGAGTTAGCTGGCTATCAGATCCTCAGTTCTGAGTTCTCTATACTGTATTGAGTTAGCTGGCTCTCAGATCCTCAGTTCTGAGTTCTCTATACTGTATTGAATTAGCTGGCTCTTAGATCCCCAGTTCTGAGTTCTCTAGATGCATCCTCAGTGCTTGCAGTACACAGCTCTCTATTCATTTGACTGGATGTGTGCACTACCAGCTGCTCATGTTATTTTGGTTGATGCAGGATTACTGTATAATAGGTTTCAGCTGTCTTTATGCAACGAGCAGGTCGTCACGTACAAGAAGTAACTCAGGGCTCAGTTGCATCACATTAGTTGAAATCACTTGTTTTTCATAAACTTGCATTCATTTCCTGAGCACGATTGTTTTCTCTAGCGTGCTGCTCTGTCTGCAGTGCCTGCTAAACTGCTAATCTGCTGCTTTGCATACTGCCATTTCAACATTGCAAAAAACAAGCAACTGAGGAGATCACCGGAAGCGTTTCTCACAACAACACAGACCTGTTTTTTTTATGCTGACTGCTTTGGTGGCTTTGCTAAAACACTGACCCAAATCCTTCAGCATTTAAATGTTTAGTTGAACCTAAAAGTGAGTGCTTAGAGACTAGGAGGCAGTGTAGCCTAGTGATTAGTGCTTAAAGACTAGGAGGCAGTGTGTCCAAGCGGGTATAGCCGAGCGACTGGGAGGCAGTGTCACCTAATGGTTATAGCTGAGGAACTGGGAGGCAATGTGGCTTACTGGTTTAAGCTGAGGCAGAGTATAGCAGCATGGGATAGCATTGGAAAGTACAGTCAACCAAATACTGGGGAGTGGCAAAGCATGGTGAATGAGTGCAGTACACATATGCCCTTGGTTTTAACTAATACTGCTCTTCAGTTTTAATTTTAATATCATTTTTATCAACAATGCAAATAATGCAATTGTACTTCACAAAGTGAAATATTTGAAAAAAATGCATACGTGTCCACTTCAAGAATGTGTGCATACAATAATAATAATAATAATAATAATAATAATAATACAGTTTGTCGAATCACTGAACACTGAACTAAAACGAAGTAAGTTTGATAGAACCCGCAAGATAAGTAAGCAAACTGTGCGCCGCCGCAGTAGCACAGAGCAACGCTCGCTTTCCTATTGGCTGTGTGTGCTCAATAACGATTGGCTCAAGTCACCCCACACTGTTACCAGGCAGAATGTAAATTAAAAGAAAAAAAAAGAAAAAAGAAAAGAGGTGTTTTACTTGTCTCGCACGCTTTTGATTTAATCACTTCCCGTGCTAAGCAATCGTTTATTCCGCGTCACGTCTCCACGCTCCGCTAGTTTTTCATTTTTTTTTTTTTATTGCGACTCCCGCAGATATTGGCTGGACTGGACCGGACCTGCAGTCAGGAAGCAAGCTGCGGGTCCTGGTTTTGTCGGTTACGCTGCAGTGCTCCACGCGTAGATGTAATTCTTTTTTGTTCTTTGTGCAGAAGCTCTCAGTTCTATACCTCCCCAGCCTGCGTGTAATAGTACCGTGCTTCGTCATCTGTGGATCTGTTCTCGAACTCCGTAGAGTTCACACAAACTCTTTTCAAATGTATAAACATTTTAATTTAGAAAATCGCATTACACTACATGGCTTAAAAATGTCAAATGAACTTGGTAACGCCAGACCGATGTAAATTCAACTTCTCACCTCTGTGCGTCATTTAGACTTGCCGTCCAAGTAAAGAGAGATCTCGTCCAGCATTTGCATTTTCAGTTTACTCAGCAAGCACCTGCAGCGGTTATTTCGATTCACCGGCTGCATGAACAACGACAGCAGCATCACAGGGTGCAACAGTATCTCTGTCGGGGGCTGTCAGCATACTGCTGCACTGTAGGGGCACTGCTGGGGATACGCAGGGGGCTGGCACCCTACTGTGGAGCATCTGTGCAGCGAGGGAATTGAGCGTGAAGAGTAAACGAGCGGGCAGTAAGCAGGGTATTATATTTATCATACAAGACATGTTGTGCAATGATGATGAGCACATCACTTAGACCTGAGCAAATACACAGAGCTCGCCCAATCAATCCCTTTAAAAATGGAATACTTTATCTAAAATAGCATGCTATAAATGTACTACTGGAGGCTCTATGCACCACCTTTTCCAAAGGGGCATGCTGAATTATGTCTTTCCATGTCCATGTTTGCATGACCTTTACCATGCTTTTTCACTGTGCTTTATTGCACTTTGCTGGCAAACTTGTATAGGTATTCAGAATTTGTAAATAAATGTCAATTGAAAAGGAAAAATTGTAAAAAAAAAGTAAAATAATAATAAAAAAGGGTGATTGCTTTGCGGCCCATGGAAAGTGTTTGAGCCTGGAAAGGTTCCACATTGCATGGGAGAGCAGCGTCTCGCAGTGACGATCACTGGAGGTCTGGCAGTGAGGCTCTGCTGTTAACCAAGTGTAATCCTTCCCTGGGCGGGACTCAAGTGCTTCCTGCTAAACAGCCATTTGTAGTGATTGACAGTGTAAAGAGTGTATTAAACAGGTTTATAATGAAAGCATTGAACAAATAACAAGGAACAAATAAGCACAATGACGTCCAGCCTCATCCCACACCCCATTGCCAGCGGAATGACATCTCAAGTGTGACCCCGATCTTATTAAAAATGACCATAGTAAAAGCACAGTGAAAGCATGGTAAAGCACAGGCAAGTACTGTAAAGAAAAGCGAGGTATGGTAAAGCATATGAATCGTTTTTTTATTTTTTTTTATTATTATGTCTCAATCCTAAAATTCTAGGTGATGCAAAACTCTCGGCCACAGCTATAGAAAAAAATCAAGAACATAAAAGAAAAACAAGCACCTTGTGTTTTGCATTATAAACTATTAATAGATTAGCATCTGTGATTGCTTTTAATGCAAGACAGTCAGCTGGCTCTGTAAGAGCCCTGTTAGCATTCAGGACGTTGCACAACATGTTCCAAAGACTGCTGTTTCTGTCTTGGGCCAGCAGAGTGCTCAGTGTGCTCTACTGGTCCCGTGTATCTGTGCATCATGACCGAGCGGTACTAGACCTACACGATTGTGAGGAACAGACTGTGGGGAGAGACAGAGGTAGCCGCTTGGATAAAGATTTTTAGACAGTGGATTCTCTTGCTTTGTCACTCAACAGAACTAAAAGGTCATGGAGACTCGCTGGCTACTGCCACAGGGTTTGAAACTCTGAAGACGCTGGTTTACTTTTCTTTTCCTGTTACTTTTGCTATCTGTTTATTTGCTGTTCATTTCTTCATGTTTACAGATTACATGGGGCTGTGTAATTAACCTCAATTAAAATAACAATATTGCACAAACAGGGGCAGCTGCCAACACAAACAGACAGACAGACAGGCAGGCAGGCAGGCAGGCAGGCAGGCAGGCAGGCAGCAGGCAGACAGACAGACAGGCAGGCAGACAGGCAGGCAGGCAGACAGACAGGCAGACACAGGCAGGCAGGCAGGCAGGCAGGCAGACAGACAGACAGGCAGGCAGGCAGACAGGCAGGCAGGCAGGCAGGCAGACAGGCAGGCAGGCAGGCAGGCAGGCAGGCAGGCAGCGGGCAGGCAGGCAGGCAGGACAGGCAGGCAGGCAGGCAGACAGGCAGACAAGACAGGCAGGCAGGCAGGCAGGCAGGCAGGCAGGCAGGCAGACAGGCAGACAGCAGACAGACAGGCAGGCAGGCAGACAGGCAGACAGGCAGGACAGGCAGGCAGGCAGGCAGGCAGACAGGCAGCAGGCAGGGCAGGCAGGCAGACAGACAGGCAGCAGCAGGCAAGCAGGCAGGCAGACAGACAGGCAGGCAGGCAGGCAGGCAGGCAGACAGCAGACAGACAGACAGGCAGGCAGACAGGCAGACATTTGCCTATGCTCAAGATTCTTAAGCTTTTAATAACTTCTGCTATAGAATGTCCAAGGCCTTCTGCGTCGCCAGGGATATGCACCCCCATCGCGTGAAAACAAAGTCAAACGGAGGCACGTATAAATGACATATACATTACGGGCCCCCCCCCCCCCCCCCCCCCCCCCCCCCTTCTTTTCTTCAAAAGTTTCGACTTACATTACCCACCCTGCCACCCTCCCCTACTGCTGACACGAACTAGCATCTGCTGCAGTGGGGCGGGGCTGAACTGCAAGACCGGCAGGTAATTTTCCACAGCGCTCTGACGCTGATTGGTCTTCTCTAGAGCCCTAAAAATAATAATAAAAAAAACTCCTTGACTTTGATTGGCTGCTGGGCACCCTACAGGCCGTTCTTTTTGTCCCGCCCTCGGGGTTCTCGGATTGGCTGAGCCCCGCAGAGAACTGTCAGTCTGTAGGTGGGTTTTTTTTTTTTTTTTCTGCCCGGTCTTGTAGATCGTACTGTCGGTCGAGTCTTTGTTAGTTAGCAAGTAGGACTGGAGCCGGATCAATGCACTAACCAAGAAGAAAATGATCATCTGTGGAAAAAATATGGACTTCCCCCTTGGAAACCAGTGCCAGCGACTCCAGACTCAGGTACCGAAGCTTTGCAGAAGAATATATATATTTTTTAAAAGATCGCTTCAATGCAGTTTGCAACATTATTTACATGAAAGGCAAGTTATGCAGACATAAAAGTTCTTCATTCATTCGCTAGAGCCCCAGCAAATGATGTTTCTGTCACTTTTCATTTCATTTTCGATTTTAGAACAAATAAAAGTACAGTAATGTCTTTTGTTATTTAGAAACGTCTTGTGAAAAAAATCCAGCCTTTTATTGATGGGGTGGGGGGTGGGGAGATACGGTGCTGTAGCTTATATCTGTATGAATGAATGGGAGATGCTTTTTTCTTCTGTATTTTATTAGAGTCTGCATTGGACCGTTTTATGTTTCATCTGCAACTAAGAGCATTTATTATACCGATTCCCTAGTGAGATTCAAATTGATTTTAACATGTCATTGGACATAGCAGAGTTCCGAAGAACCGTCTAGAAATGCTGGCTTTGTATTTGAATGATCTTGGCTTTCTGTTAAGTGGCAGTGTAATCGTGATGTGTCTTATTATTTATTTATTTAAAAAAAAAAGAAAAGAAAATGTCTAACGCGTTCAAAACTTTTCAATGCGTGTGATAAAGCAGACTCTGTTAAGAGGGCGGATGAAATATTAATGTTTTCTTCTGGGAAGGTGATATTTAGACCTTGGAAAACAAATACTGCATTGGAAAAATAGTTCGAAGACGTCTAACCGTACTTGTTTGTTTGTTTGTTTGTTTGTTTGTGATCGTGGTTCTATACTAGGCTGTACAATGTCGTACTAGATTGATAACATCCACATCAAATGCATAGCTAACTGAAAACAGGAAAATATCATTGTATTCGGCTGCGATTGACAGGTTCTTAGTTGTGTAGATGCAGTAAGATGTTTACTGCTTAGCAGAGCCCCCCCTTCCCCCCCGTCCCCCGGACCCACGCTTTTGTGTTGAAAATTGAAGAATGTTTAGGGTAGATGGTTCAATTCATTATTTTTATTCTTCATCAAAGTGCCAATAACGTGCCAATGTCTTAGGCTAGTTCATTTTAAATAGTGTACCATTGTCAACAGCATGGTGTGTTAGGAGTGAGCCTTTCTTTGCGTGTCATTCATATGATTGCACATTCCAACATACCCCCTAACCTGTGCCGTCTGTCTGTCTGTCGATCTCTCTATCAGTCTGTCCTGTGGATTCATATGTCTGTACCCTATATTCGGAGAGGGGGGGGGGGGGGGGGGGGGTTACAAGTAAATACTATATTTTGTATTTTAGCAGTGCTTGATCTCGGTGGCGGGTCTTATTTAATCTATGAACCTGAAAGCTGTGGCGTTCACTGGGGTTTTTAAATGTGGTGTTGAACTCGGTCCCTTTGTGCTGGGATGCTGGGTGCTGCCAATCAAAGTTGTTTTTCTCCTGTTCTGGCTGCAGTTCCCTCGTTGAGCGGGAGGGGGCGCTCCTGGCAGGGAACTTGATTACTGCGCCTTTTCAGATTCTGAGAACAATAGAGGCTTTTTTCCCTCTACGTCCCCCCCCGTCCCCCCCCCAACTTAAAACAAAATATAACTATATATACATCACAAATAGGTTATTTTTTAATATATTATGTCTTTTGTATTCCTTTTTTATAATCTCAAGTCTTTAACACACTTCTATTTTCATTATTTTGTTACTCATTCATTCTTCCTTTTTATGTATTCCCTCCTTCCTTGGCTTGCTGTCCAGTTAGCTGCTGCAGTGTCCCAGTCTGGGCTGCACAGTCAGGGCTTTTCTTGGTGCAGAAGTTATCCCCCACCCCTCCTAATTTCAGCAGACAAAAACTAGAATGAAGTTGGTAGACAGAAACAAACTTTTGTTCTTTCTTTCTGTCCTTTCTTCCTCTGTCTCTTTCTTTCTCGTCTTTTTCTTTGCTTTGTTTTGTCCTTCTTCCTCTTTTTCCCTTCAGTAATTACATTTCTTTTTCTAAAGAGTCAGCTACCCTCTGTAACTGTGTGCATTCCCACAGGCGAGCACCAGGGCAGCCACTTCATGCAGCATTTGAACAACAACAAAAAATAAAGACAACTTTCCACGAGTGCAGCTGCATCAAATCAGCTCAAATACCCCCTGCATCATAAGAAACATTTCTCCTTTTTAATGTCAAGCTGCTTGGGAGCCTGTTCGCTGGCGTGGGTGTGCAAAAGCAAGATAAGGAAACTCGCCTGGCTTTAAAACTAGACCAGCTCTGATCCCCCCACCCCCCCTCGCCACTCTGAAAGAGATGCACAAATAACAAGCTTGAAAACAAGGGGGTTAGTGAATGTCAGCAGCTTAGTCGAGAGAGAGAGAGAGAGAGATGGATGAATGGTTTGCAGGTTGAAATGGAATACTGATTTCTGATATATTGATCTCAGTGCTGGGTCCCAGTCCCCTGAGACCTAACTGCTGTGCTCCCGAGCATTCTAGAATGTGTCTGAGCACAGGGATTGCCAGCCTTGCTTAGCCTCAGCCCCGACTCCTAGGTAGGTTTGGCTGCAGTTGAAATAGTTAAATGTGAAACCCCCAAAGGTGATAGGCAACAGTGTCGTGCAGGATAGCGGAGGGCAGGGTTCCTCTGTAGCTGACCCCTCAAACACATCTTCACTGCATTTACAGTTACTACAGTCCAAGACTGTGTGTGCGCTGTGTGTGTGTGTGTGTGTGTGTGTGTGTGTGTGTGTGTGTGTGTGTGTGTGTGGGTGTGTGTGGGCTGTGTGTGTGTGTGTGTGTGTGTGTGCGCTGTGTGTGTGGGTGTGGGTGTGTGTGCGCTGTGTGTGGCGTTCCTGTATCATGCCACTCTCAGTGTAAACTCATTATGTTTTGCCCTGGATTGTCTCTCGCTCAAGTGCCGCTAGTGTTATAGGACCAGCCTCAGGCACACAGAGGATAGCAGCTTGCGTTGTCTGGTCCTGTTCAAGTTAAGCTTGTTTAGGGTGGCGACCGCTGGCAGTCATCACCCTCTCGTCTTGTTTACAATGCCTACAAACCCGTGACCCGGCTAGCCTCGCTGTGGGATTTGCATTAGTGTGTTTATTATTTATTTAAACTCAAGAGGAACATTTTTGAGTTCACACTCTGTTCTCAGCTCTCCAGCACTGCCAATACCCTGAAACTCTACTAATGAGCTCTAGTCTGCACCCTCCCATGGTCCTCTCTCCAGCACTGTCACTATAGCATGCTGTAGTCTAGTCCCGATTCTGTGCACCACAGTCAGATGGCTCTGAACTGCTTGCCCTGCAGTGGGCTGGCTGTGTGGTGAACTCAGCCAACCCTGACAGCAGTGTTGGCTAAACAAGCCTGGACGTGCCTCTTTGGGGAAGTCCGCTACACGCAGAGCAACATCCCCTGGAACTACAGTAGAGATTATACTGTAGAATCACAATAGAGATTATACAGTAGAATCACAGCAGGAACTACTGTAGAAAGCTGTGGTTTTGTCAGATTCACAGCACCTCGTTGCCTTGGCGTGGTGGAGCGCTTTTATTGACACAGATGCAGCACTGGATACAGAATGTACTGCAAGCTCCTTGTCTGGGGTAGTGGACGAGTCAACGTTTATAAAGTTTAAAGTAAGATAGAAGAAGAACAGTTGAATTCAGTATTGTTCTTTTTATAGGATGGTGAAGGTGGGTCGTGGACAGCTGTATAATTAACGTGTTGTAATCATGTCAAACACAGAACTACAGCATACAAAATGTCACTTTTACCACATACACCGAACAAAGGAAGCCTTGGTAACGAAGCCCTTCTGAGTCACTGGAAGCAGTTTCTACGGTATTATTAGCGGCTTCGACCAGCGCTGGGTGTCATCAACAATTGACACAAGAAAAATGCACCTTATTGTCGATAGAGCTTGAAAAAAAAAAAAATCCTATTTTGTAATCACTTTTGTAGATGTCATGGGTTACAAACAGTAAAAAGGGACAGGCAACGAATGGATAAATTGGACGCCGCCTCTTTAAACGCGGATAAAGTCGCCGGTGTTTTTCCACTGAGATGCTGAGAGAGAGCGCTGGCCGAGCCGTGATGACCACCACGCCCCCCTCTCAGCTGCTGGAGGTCATCCGCATACTGCCGGCTCTGCTGAACACATCGTCTGTACAGTTTTGTATATAAAAAAAAAAAATCAATCAACGATTCGTTTGTCGGGTGTTACGACTGTGATCAACAATTAAACTAAATATCAGGTTATTATTAGTAACGTTACTGGTACTTTCATTGTTGTTTTTGTAATTGTGTTTTGTCAGAGCGAATACTGTGCATTGAAAATGGGAAAACATATTTTTGCATCGTTCACGCTGGTTGTTCATTGTTGCTCTTCTTCACCAGCACTTTGCACAGCATGCAAACATTTTACTGTTAAATAAAAGCATGCATGGTGGCCACAACTTTTTTTATTATTATTATTATAAAAAATAACATTTTTTTTCATGCTCAACTTTAGTTTCAAGAAAGACAATAGGAAACCAGAATGTGTGTTTGTGTGTGGATTTACAGTAACTGCTAGCAGAAGTCAGTTACACGGGAGGAAGGCTGGTGCACGTGCAGACTTGCCCAACCCTCTGCCCCTGACTGGGGGGTGACAGACAGAGCCCTGCTACCCAGACAGACCCCGCACACGCTTTCCTGTCTCTGATTCCTTCCAGACATTGCAACCACTTACAGTTCTCAGACCCAAACCATGCTGCTAAACACCAAACCCTCAAACCACTGTGCTGTTTCGGGTGAGCTGTACAGCTGCATATCTCATGAGATCAACACATGCATTTACCTAGACATTAGAATGTGTTTACTGATGCACTCAAATAAGAGTAGAAATGAAAGGTGAAATGAAATGGCAGCTGTGGGCGTTGCATTTCTTCATTTCTTCTTTACTGGTCCATGTGAGCACCACTTCATGGAAACTCTGTATATACAGGTTCATGTGTGGGACCTGTCTAATGATTGGACTGTATGAAGCATTTAAATCAAACGCATGAAATAACACTTTAAAGGGGACATAACTGTAGCCACACAGTTCAGGTGCTCTGCATAGCTGTGCTGGGTGATACTGTGCCATGTGTGGTGGTTTGTGTTTGTGTTTGTGCACACTGATGCACAGACCTAGTCGTGCTGTAAGTTTGAGCTGCAGGATTGGTGTGGGGGCAGAAGGATGGTATTTGCATTTATATAGTGCTTTTCACCCACACAAGATTTCAAAGAGTATCGCTACTGATTGAGTCACCTCTCGAGTGCAGCCTCCTGGTTAACTCTGTGTGCCACACAGCAGCTTTCATTTGATTTCCATGTGAGTGCCATACAGTAGTAGCTCTTGGACTTACACAGACAAGGATTTGATGTCTGAGCTGAGCTTTCCTCAAACTATTTCTGGCAGCCAGGCAGCAAGGGCCCCTGGTAGCTGATCTCCAGCACTGGCTTGGCTGCACGTAACTGGAGTGTGTGCCAGGTTCCAGCTGGTTATACTGGTGCAGAGCCTGTGAATCTGGTAGGAGAACAAGTCAAACTAGTGTAGGGTTACCCCTTTATTCACAAAAGAAAAGATACTGGGAAGTATTTGATGGGTTTAATGGAATATGGTATAATGGTCGGCGCATGTAAAGTCAGTCATGAATTTCATTCTGGATGATGTTGCACAATGATAAACCAATAGAAGGGTAGGGACCACTTTACAGCACTCAATAAAAATGTAGCATTTAAAAAGCAAAGTGGTTGAGTACCGTTTAAAAAAAAAAGAGACATTTGTGTTCCTCTTAGAATGGGATGAGAATTCCAGGCGCGGCTCCCTGGTCCGAGTTTATGAGGACGTGACAGCAGGCAGATTTAAGTGACAGTCATGTGTGTGTGAAGGGCTAAAAATATTCCCTGGCTCCTCAGCGAGAATGCACAGTGTTTTCACTGAGCGCAGAAGTGGGTCAGTGCCCTGCCCGCCAATACCATCTCGTCTGCGGCGCTGCATGCAGCAGTAATAGTCACAGGTACAAACACACATGACTGTAGCTTTAGCTACAAGTATGCAGGTTCAAGGTTCGCGTGCAATGGCACTGATTGCAATTCATTTCAATTCCTCTGAGCCCAGGCGTCCTGCATTGTGTTTGAAAGAGGATCTCCTGTGCATCTCCTGTGCATCTCCTGTGCAGAGCTGCAATAACCTGAGCTAGATAAAAGCAGCTCGCACCCAGCCCAGTGATGATCTAAGCAGGTTTAATAAGTAGCCTGGAGATGTACTGTGATTTTCTCCTGGCATGTTTCACAACATGTCCAGGACTGAGGCATCTCTCCTTGCCCTAATGGTTAAGCATGCCCTTCAGTGTGTGATTGAATCAGAACACTTTGATACAAGAGGATTTACTTTAGTCCCAACGCTCAAAGAGAATACAGTTAATTGCAACAGTAAACTCTGCTTCATGGGAACCGATAAACACCTCAAAGAAACGTGTGCAATTAAGAACATTTACACACACCTTTTTGAAAGAACAGCAAAGTGTAGGAAAGCATAGTGCAAGCACTGTGCAAGCACTGCCAGTTAGAAACCAGAGGGAAGTGGGGTAAAGGGCTGTACAAAGTTTGCATTGGGGTGCATGTGGTTTATGTTGTGGTGTGCTTGCTGTGGTCAGGCTTAGAAGTACAAGCACCAGAAATGGTACTAAAAGAAAATCCTTCAAATAAAAGAACAGTTACTGAAGCACGTTGTTAAGGTTGTTTTACAGTGTTTGATTTTGAGATGCATCTCCTCCACGTACGTGTTAAAGCTAGGGCAGCTGTTTGCAAGAGACAAAATGAAAGCTCTCTCACAAAATGACCGTCGAGGTTGGCAGAGTGAGTCCTTCACCTAGCTCTCTGTCGCTCCCTGCCTACTCTCTCCACTCTGCTCTCTCTCTCTCTCTACACTGCTCTCTCACCACACTGCTTTCTCCGTACTGCTCTCTCCACTCTGCTCTCTCTCTCTCCACACTGCTCTCTCCACACTGCTCTCTCCATACTGCTCTCTCCACACTGCTGTCTCCTCACTGTTTAATATCCTGGATACACACATAGCTGCTGTTGGTTGTACAGTGTTTGTTTTTCACAGCCCCCCCCCCCCTGTGCCTCGGTAGATCCACCTCTTCAAGAAGCTGCAGTCAGAGCTCTAAATAGAAAGGTATCCTGGATAAGTACCCACTTGAGCCACAGGGGGGGTACTAAAAGCGTTATTATTCCTGACGCAGATCCTGTTTGTTGTGGTGCTGTTGAGATCAATAGCAGCCGGAGCCCCTGTGAGCCCACAGCATGAACATGCTGACTCTGAGGACTAGAAGGAGCTACAGCTGTCCCAGCACGTCCTCCAGGAATCAGAACCTGTTATAGAATCCCGTTCCTCTCTCAGTCCCACTCTGTCCCAGCGCCTCCTCCAGGAATCAGAACCTGTTATAGAATCCCGTTCCTCTCTCAGTCCCACTCTGTCCCATCGCTTCCTCCAGGAATCAGAACCTGTTATAGAATCCCGTTCCTCTCTCAGTCCCACTCTGTCCCAGCGCGTCCTCCAGGAATCAGAACCTGTTATAGAATCCCGTTCCTCTCTCAGTCCCACTCTGTCCCAGCGCGTCCTCCAGGAATCAGAACCTGTTATAGAATCCCGTTCCTCTCTCAGTCCCACTCTGTCCCAGCGCCTCCTCCAGGAATCAGAACCTGTTATAGAATCCCGTTCCTCTCTCAGTCCCACTCTGTCCCAGGGCCTCCTCCAGGAATCAGAACCTGTTATAGAATCCCGTTCCTCTCTCAGTCCCACTCTGTCCCAGCGCCTCCTCCAGGAATCAGAACCTGTTATAGAATCCCGTTCCTCTCTCAGTCCCACTCTGTCCCAGCGCTTCCTCCAGGAATCAGAACCTGTTATAGAATCCCGTCCCTCTCTCAGTCCCACTCTGTCCCAGCGCTTCCTCCAGGAATCAGAACCTGTTATAGAATCCCGTTCCTCTCTCAGTCCCACTCTGTCCCAGCGCCTCCTCCAGGAATCAGAACCTGTTATAGAATCCCGTTCCTCTCTCAGTCCCACTCTGTCCCAGCACTTCCTCCAGGAATCAGAACCTGTTATAGAATCCCGTTCCTCTCTCAGTCCCACTCTGTCCCAGCGCCTCCTCCAGGAATCAGAACCTGTTATAGAATCCCGTTCCTCTCTCAGTCCCACTCTGTCCCAGCGCGTCCTCCAGGAATCAGAACCTGTTATAGAATCCCGTTCCTCTCTCAGTCCCACTCTGTCCCAGCACTTCCTCCAGGAATCAGACCCTGTTATAGAATCCCGTCCCTCTCTCAGTCCCACTCTGTCCCAGCGCCTCCTCCAGGAATCAGAACCTGTTATAGAATCCCGTTCCTCTCTCAGTCCCACTCTATCCCAGCGCCTCCTCCAGGAATCAGAAATTAATTTTAAGGTGGTCTTAAAATTAAAGTTTTAGTTGCATGGGTATAGACTTATATGCAAAGAAATATCACTTTATTACAAAATAAAATAAGGGGTTACAGGTATTCGGAAGTGGAACCAATATTCCCGAGTCTTGTTTCGTGGGGGATTCTCTGACACCGCTCTCTGTCTCTTCTCCCAGGTGGTGAAGGTGAGTTCGGAGAAGGAGCGCCCGCAGCTGCTGTTCGTGAAGGCGCTGGCCAGCAGGGGGCGCCTGGACTCGGTCACCCAGCAGATGGGCTACCACCCACAGTACCTGGATAGCTTCCTGCGCACCCAGCACTACATCCTGCACATGGATGGGCCACTGCCCTTCCACTACCGCCACTACATCGCCATCATGGTGAGCCCCCCCCCCCCCCCCCCCCCCCCCCCCCCCCCCGAAGCACACGTCTTAAATAACACCCCCCCCCCCCCCCCCCCCTTAATGAGATCCTGGGACTGAGCCACCCCCATCACTGTAACTGGATCTAGGGGCTTTTCACATAGATGCAAACAGATTTCTGCCATAAAAGCAGAAGTAAAAATGTAAGAAATTAGTCATCCGTTTGGGCTGAGGGATAATCAGTGTAATTATTCTTGTTCTTGATTTGCAGTGCTGCGTGTCTCCAGTTTCTGCAGTGTAGATGTAAGGGGTTCTGTTTGTATGGTGGGGTCAGGGTCAGGTCAGTGTAATGATAATCAGTGTAATTATTCTTGTTCTTGATTTGCAGTGCTGCGTGTCTCCAGTTTCTGCAGTGTAGATGTAAGGGGTTCTGTTTGTATGGTGGGGTCAGGGTCAGGTCAGTGTAATGATAATCAGTGTAATTATTCTTGTTCTTGATTTGCAGTGCTGCGTGTCTCCAGTTTCTGCAGTGTAGATGTAAGGGGTTCTGTTTGTATGGTGTGGTCAGGGTCAGGTCAGTGTAATGATAATCAGTGTAATTATTCTTGTTCTTGATTTGCAGTGCTGCGTGTCTCCAGTTTCTGCAGTGTAGATGTAAGGGGTTCTGTTTGTATGGTGGGGTCAGGGTCAGGTCAGTGTAATGATAATCAGTGTAATTATTCTTGTTCTTGATTTGCAGTGCTGCGTGTCTCCAGTTTCTGCAGTGTAGATGTAAGGGGTTCTGTTTGTATGGTGGGGTCAGGGTCAGGTCAGTGTAATGATAATCAGTGTAATTATTCTTGTTCTTGATTTGCAGTGCTGCGTGTCTCCAGTTTCTGCAGTGTAGATGTAAGGGGTTCTGTTTGTATGGTGAGGTCAGGGTCAGGTCAGTGTAATGATAATCAGTGTAATTATTCTTGTTCTTGATTTGCAGTGCTGCGTGTCTCCAGTTTCTGCAGTGTAGATGTAAGGGGTTCTGTTTGTATGGTGTGGTCAGGGTCAGGTCAGTGTAATGATAATCAGTGTAATTATTCTTGTTCTTGATTTGCAGTGCTGCGTGTCTCCAGTTTCTGCAGTGTAGATGTAAGGGGTTCTGTTTGTATGGTGAGGTCAGGGTCAGGTCAGTGTAATGATAATCAGTGTAATTATTCTTGTTCTTGATTTGCAGTGCTGCGTGTCTCCAGTTTCTGCAGTGTAGATGTAAGGGGTTCTGTTTGTATGGTGAGGTCAGGGTCAGGTCAGTGTAATGATAATCAGTGTAATTATTCTTGTTCTTGATTTGCAGTGCTGCGTGTCTCCAGTTTCTGCAGTGTAGATGTAAGGGGTTCTGTTTGTATGGTGAGGTCAGGGTCAGGTCAGTGTAATGATAATCAGTGTAATTATTCTTGTTCTTGATTTGCAGTGCTGCGTGTCTCCAGTTTCTGCAGTGTAGATGTAAGGGGTTCTGTTTGTATGGTGAGGTCAGGGTCAGGTCAGTGTAATGATAATCAGTGTAATTATTCTTGTTCTTGATTTGCAGTGCTGCGTGTCTCCAGTTTCTGCAGTGTAGATGTAAGGGGTTCTGTTTGTATGGTGGGGTCAGGGTCAGGTCAGTGTAATGATAATCAGTGTAATTATTCTTGTTCTTGATTTGCAGTGCTGCGTGTCTCCAGTTTCTGCAGTGTAGATGTAAGGGGTTCTGTTTGTATGGTGTGGTCAGGGTCAGGTCAGTGTAATGATAATCAGTGTAATTATTCTTGTTCTTGATTTGCAGTGCTGCGTGTCTCCAGTTTCTGCAGTGTAGATGTAAGGGGTTCTGTTTGTATGGTGGGGTCAGGGTCAGGTCAGTGTAATGATAATCAGTGTAATTATTCTTGTTCTTGATTTGCAGTGCTGCGTGTCTCCAGTTTCTGCAGTGTAGATGTAAGGGGTTCTGTTTGTATGGTGAGGTCAGGGTCAGGTCAGTGTAATGATAATCAGTGTAATTATTCTTGTTCTTGATTTGCAGTGCTGCGTGTCTCCAGTTTCTGCAGTGTAGATGTAAGGGGTTCTGTTTGTATGGTGAGGTCAGGGTCAGGTCAGTGTAATGATAATCAGTGTAATTATTCTTGTTCTTGATTTGCAGTGCTGCGTGTCTCCAGTTTCTGCAGTGTAGATGTAAGGGGTTCTGTTTGTATGGTGAGGTCAGGGTCAGGTCAGTGTAATGATAATCAGTGTAATTATTCTTGTTCTTGATTTGCAGTGCTGCGTGTCTCCAGTTTCTGCAGTGTAGATGTAAGGGGTTCTGTTTGTATGGTGAGGTCAGGGTCAGGTCAGTGTAATGATAATCAGTGTAATTATTCTTGTTCTTGATTTGCAGTGCTGCGTGTCTCCAGTTTCTGCAGTGTAGATGTAAGGGGTTCTGTTTGTATGGTGAGGTCAGGGTCAGGTCAGTGTAATGATAATCAGTGTAATTATTCTTGTTCTTGATTTGCAGTGCTGCGTGTCTCCAGTTTCTGCAGTGTAGATGTAAGGGGTTCTGTTTGTATGGTGAGGTCAGGGTCAGGTCAGTGTAATGATAATCAGTGTAATTATTCTTGTTCTTGATTTGCAGTGCTGCGTGTCTCCAGTTTCTGCAGTGTAGATGTAAGGGGTTCTGTTTGTATGGTGAGGTCAGGGTCAGGTCAGTGTAATGATAATCAGTGTAATTATTCTTGTTCTTGATTTGCAGTGCTGCGTGTCTCCAGTTTCTGCAGTGTAGATGTAAGGGGTTCTGTTTGTATGGTGGGGTCAGGGTCAGGTCAGTGTAATGATAATCAGTGTAATTATTCTTGTTCTTGATTTGCAGTGCTGCGTGTCTCCAGTTTCTGCAGTGTAGATGTAAGGGGTTCTGTTTGTATGGTGGGGTCAGGGTCAGGCCAGTGTAATGATAATCAGTGTAATTATTCTTGTTCTTGATTTGCAGTGCTGCGTGTCTCCAGTTTCTGCAGTGTAGATGTAAGGGGTTCTGTTTGTATGGTGGGGTCAGGGTCAGGTCAGTGTAATGATAATCAGTGTAATTATTCTTGTTCTTGATTTGCAGTGCTGCGTGTCTCCAGTTTCTGCAGTGTAGATGTAAGGGGTTCTGTTTGTATGGTGAGGTCAGGGTCAGGTCAGTGTAATGATAATCAGTGTAATTATTCTTGTTCTTGATTTGCAGTGCTGCGTGTCTCCAGTTTCTGCAGTGTAGATGTAAGGGGTTCTGTTTGTATGGTGGGGTCAGGGTCAGGTCAGTGTAATGATAATCAGTGTAATTATTCTTGTTCTTGATTTGCAGTGCTGCGTGTCTCCAGTTTCTGCAGTGTAGATGTAAGGGGTTCTGTTTGTATGGTGAGGTCAGGGTCAGGTCAGTGTAATGATAATCAGTGTAATTATTCTTGTTCTTGATTTGCAGTGCTGCGTGTCTCCAGTTTCTGCAGTGTAGATGTAAGGGGTTCTGTTTGTATGGTGGGGTCAGGGTCAGGTCAGTGTAATGATAATCAGTGTAATTATTCTTGTTCTTGATTTGCAGTGCTGCGTGTCTCCAGTTTCTGCAGTGTAGATGTAAGGGGTTCTGTTTGTATGGTGTGGTCAGGGTCAGGTCAGTGTAATGATAATCAGTGTAATTATTCTTGTTCTTGATTTGCAGTGCTGCGTGTCTCCAGTTTCTGCAGTGTAGATGTAAGGGGTTCTGTTTGTATGGTGAGGTCAGGGTCAGGTCAGTGTAATGATAATCAGTGTAATTATTCTTGTTCTTGATTTGCAGTGCTGCGTGTCTCCAGTTTCTGCAGTGTAGATGTAAGGGGTTCTGTTTGTATGGTGAGGTCAGGGTCAGGTCAGTGTAATGATAATCAGTGTAATTATTCTTGTTCTTGATTTGCAGTGCTGCGTGTCTCCAGTTTCTGCAGTGTAGATGTAAGGGGTTCTGTTTGTATGGTGGGGTCAGGGTCAGGTCAGTGTAATGATAATCAGTGTAATTATTCTTGTTCTTGATTTGCAGTGCTGCGTGTCTCCAGTTTCTGCAGTGTAGATGTAAGGGGTTCTGTTTGTATGGTGAGGTCAGGGTCAGGTCAGTGTAATGATAATCAGTGTAATTATTCTTGTTCTTGATTTGCAGTGCTGCGTGTCTCCAGTTTCTGCAGTGTAGATGTAAGGGGTTCTGTTTGTATGGTGGGGTCAGGGTCAGGTCAGTGTAATGATAATCAGTGTAATTATTCTTGTTCTTGATTTGCAGTGCTGCGTGTCTCCAGTTTCTGCAGTGTAGATGTAAGGGGTTCTGTTTGTATGGTGAGGTCAGGGTCAGGTCAGTGTAATGATAATCAGTGTAATTATTCTTGTTCTTGATTTGCAGTGCTGCGTGTCTCCAGTTTCTGCAGTGTAGATGTAAGGGGTTCTGTTTGTATGGTGGGGTCAGGGTCAGGTCAGTGTAATGATAATCAGTGTAATTATTCTTGTTCTTGATTTGCAGTGCTGCGTGTCTCCAGTTTCTGCAGTGTAGATGTAAGGGGTTCTGTTTGTATGGTGAGGTCAGGGTCAGGTCAGTGTAATGATAATCAATGTAATTATTCTTGTTTTTGATTTGCCGTGCTGTTTGTCTCTCTGTTCTTCAGGCTGCAGCCCGTCATCACTGCCGGTATCTAGTCTCTCTGCACTCCGCCCAGTTCCTGCGAGTGGGCGGCAACCCCGCGTGGCTCCAGGGCCTGGACTCCGCCCCCCAGCGCCTGCGCAACCTCCACGAGATCAACAAGGTGCTGGCTCACCGGCCCTGGCTCGTCGCCCGGGAGCACATTGAGGTAGGACCCGGGTTCAATGACACGTAATCACTTTGAATTCACTAAAGAAACCCTGTGTCTCTGATCAGACTTGTACAGCCTCTGAGGAAGACCGGGAAGCAGTGTGTCACGTGTACACTGTATAGTAAGGCTCTCTCTCTCTCTGTCTCTCTCTCTCTAGTCCCTGCTGAAGATCGGGGAGCAGTGCTGGTCAATGGCAGAGCTGGTCCAGGCAGTGGTGTTACTGGCTCACTGCCACGCCCTGGCCAGCTTCGTGTTTGGGGTGGGGATAGAGCAGGACCCCCCTGTCCCAGGGACCCCCGGGAACCCCAACCTCGGCAGCTACTGCTTCTGTGACACGGCCAACGGCAACGCAGCCTGCACCCCAGAGAACCTGCGCTCCCACCGCCGCAGAGTGAGTCCGCAGCAGCGCATGGGCTAGTGTGTTCCAATGCATGAGAGCACCATGCATTGCGATACAGTGGAATTCAGTTTAACACTGTGTAGTTCACCACAGTCTGGATTACAGTGGACTATAATGCAGTCTGAGTGAAGTGGTATATTCAGTGCATTATTAAGCTATAGATTATATTTTCATTTTTATGGCATGCATCTAGAACAGAATATCAGATCCTAAACTTAAATACCTGAAAAAGAAAAATATCAAAAATGAAAACAACAAAAGCAAAAAAGCTGTAATTTGAAGGTGATGTCTGGCAGTGAAGGGGTTATTTGGCACTAGCTGAGCAGCAAAACAAGGCTGTTGGTTTTGCCAACACTGGGAAATGCAAGTGGAGGTTTACACCCAACAAGAGGAGCAAAGAGACTTTTTGCAGCCAGTGTTGACAACGACGTCTTGAGAGCAGAGCAGCAATTTCTGCTGGCTTTGTTTGTGTTTGAAACTCGAAAGGAGCCGAGGGCTTTGTTTTCTGACGCCTGTGTGTGTGTGTGTGTGTGTGTGTGTGTGTGTGTGTGTGTGTGTTTGCAGTCCCTGGACTCGAGCTGCGAGGCGGGAGCCCTGCGGGACAGGACACAGCGGCTGCAGGGGGAGAAGGAGCGACGAGGGGAGCGCAAGATCACAGCGCAGGGGGACCAGGAGGAAGGTAGGGCAGACCTGGAGACAGAGACAGTGCTCCTAACACCAGGAAGCATGTGCTTGCAGGCCCCGATCGCTTCATTTACAGTGTGCAGAATCGATGCCAGAGCTTTATTAGTGTCCATGGCGATTGCAGCCTGTATTGAGCTATCACTATTATATGGAAAAGTAAAGGGGTGCCCACAGGCATCCACAGAGCTTCAAGGTTATTGCAGTGTCTTTATTCTACTTCAATCAAAAGACCTTTGGGATCAATGCTGCATAACCATTGTGTTTAACATGTGCTGCATGTTTATGGAAGTTATTGGCAGGTGTACTGTGTGTATTTCAACATCCTAGTTAGTGTAAGGCAGAGTCTACAGACTGTGCTTTGTGCTGTTCGCTCCTCTGAGTCCCGTCCTGTCCCCCAGATCTGGAGGAGAAGCCGCCCCGTCCCACTGACCTGTCCTGCTTCCTGTCGGACCCCGAGTTCAGATACCAGGAGTTCACACGTCGCAATGAGGACCACTTCCAGGTGTTCAGGGTCCAGGTGAGGGGCTTTCAACACACCGGCAACACTGTACAACACAACACATTGCAACCCAGTACACCCCAACACATTGATAACGCAACACAGTACTGCGCTTTGTAACATAACCCAGCATGCATTGCACACTAGACTAGGACACAGTGCAGTGCATCCGGACGCTGCCTGCTTACTGTACTCGCATGCTCTTGTTTCTGGTGCAGGATTACTCCTGGGAGGATCACGGCTTCTCTCTGGTGAACCGGCTCTACTCGGACATCGGCTACCTGCTGGACGAGCGCTTCCGGACAGTGACCAGCCTGCAGAACGGCCTCCTGGGAGAGGGGCAGAGCTCAGACCTGAAGAGAGCCATCTGGAACTACATCCACTGCATGTTCGGCATCAGGTAACCTGGCCAGCGCTCTGTGAAGGGTGCAGCCATCACACCACAAGCACTTGATTTCTGCATGCGTTTCCCTTGCTTATACTCTGCCTTTACCACAGTTTACCATGTTTATTAATATGCTTTACCATGCTTACCTGTGGCTTTCCCATGTTTTCACTGTGAGTTATTACACTTTGCTATGCTTTTGTAAGGGTAATTCACTTCAGGCATTACATATTTGACCAGGGTAGTCTGCAAGACGCATTGTTGAATGCACTCAGGGTGCGAGTGCATTGGCCACTGCTGTCCGTTTCTAGAGACACCCGGTCCTGTCAGCACTGCTAATCCATGGTGCAGAGTTCTAGTAAACCCATTGTCAAGGTCGAGGGGTTCGGGAGGGAGTACAGGCTGTACAGTAGAGCTTGTCCTTACCGGGCTGCCCCTGTGTTCTGAGTGTAGCTATGATGACTATGACTACGGAGAGGTGAACCACTTGCTGGAGAGGAGTCTGAAGCTGTACATCAAGACCGTGACCTGCCACCCGGAGAAAACCAAACCCCAGCTTCTCCACTGCTGCTGGAAACAGCTGAAGCAGGCTGAGAAGGTGAGGAGGGGGGAGGGGGAGAGAGAAGTCGTTTGGGATTTTAGAGCTTCAAGTGTCATGTAAAAGTTCTTTTGTCACTGCATATTTGGGTGTAGGGTACTGTGACTAACCCTAACCTTTTCTTCAGGCTCAGGGACTAACATGCTGTCTCTGTCTGTCTGTCTGTCAAGCTCCGTTTATTTACACTGCAGCCAGACAGACAGACACCACTGCAGGTTATTCAACCCACTGCTACCAGAGAGCACATTAAAACTACAATTGCACATCTCGTGGGACTTGTAAGGGTATTTATTCACATGCTCTAACAAGATGAACCCTTCCTGACTTGACATCCTTGTTTCCTTTGCTTTTCTTTCCATCTCTCAGGTCCATGTGAACCTGCTCATCATGGAGGCCAGGATGCAAGCAGAACTCCTGTATGCACTTCGGGCAATAACCCAACACATGACTGCATAGACTGGAGGGGGGGGGGGGGGGGGGGGGGGGGGGGGGGCGTACGATCAGAGAGAGCGAGTGTGCGGGAGAGTGAGAGCAGAGAGAGCGAGTGTGCAGGAGAGTACGATCAGAGAGAGCGAGTGTGCAGGAGAGTGAGAGCGAGTGTGCAGGAGAGTGAGAGCAGAGAGAGCGAGTGTGCGGGAGAGTGAGAGCAGAGAGAGCGAGTGTGCGGGAGAGTGAGAGCAGAGAGAAAGAGTGTGCAGGAGAGTGAGAGCAGAGAGAAAGAGTGTGCAGGAGAGTGAGAGCGAGTGTGCAGGAGAGTACGATCAGAGAGAGCGAGTGTGCAGGAGAGTACGATCAGAGAGAGCGAGTGTGCGGGAGAGTACGATCAGAGAGAGCGAGTGTGCGGGAGAGTCAGAGCAGAGAGAGCGAGTGTGCAGGAGAGTGAGCAGAGAGAGCGAGTGTGCGGGAGAGTACGATCAGAGAGAGCGAGTGTGCGGGAGAGTACGATCAGAGAGAGCGAGTGTGCGGGAGAGTACGATCAGAGAGAGTGAGTGTGTGGGAGAGTACGATCAGAGAGAGGAAGTGTGCAGGAGAGTGAGAGCAGAGAGAGCGAGTGTGCAGGAGAGTGAGAGCAGAGAGAGCGAGTGTGCAGGAGAGTACGATCAGAGAGAGCGAGTGTGCGGGAGAGTACGATCAGAGAGAGCGAGTGTGCAGGAGAGTGAGAGCAGAGAGAGCGAGTGTGCGGGAGAGTACGATCAGAGAGAGCGAGTGTGCAGGAGAGTACGATCAGAGAGAGGAAGTGTGCAGGAGAGTGAGAGCAGGAGCAGGCAGGCAGGACTAGTCTGTCTCACACATCACAACTGGACACAGATCATACTTGAATCGTGGAAGGGGCCTTTCTATTTTTTTTTATTCTCTTCGCTTGATACTTTTTTATTTCTCGTTGTTAATTTGGTTTTAGCCGTGGGTGCAGCGCTGCGGCAGTTAATGTGCAATTGTTGCTGTTATTATTCCTGTTATTAATAATATTATTAGAATCTAGACTGTGAGGCAAAACGTGCATTGGGACTGAAGTGTGTGGGTTCAACCAGGCTGCACAAACTGGATTCGTTTGCTTTTTCAGTTTGACTTTGATATTTTGTTCTTGTTGTTGTCTAAAGGGTAGCTGAAGCTCTGTTTTTAGTCCTTTTTAAGATATATTTTTTTAAAGCACTTGGGCTTCTTGCAGCATTTAGAGTCTGCTGATCATTCGGGTCTTTAATCAGAATCTATCGTTGGCTGCGATTTGTAACAGCGATAGGAGCAGAAAACGAAAAAGCACGCCCAACACCGAGCGACAGAAACAAACCAACAAACATTTCAGGGTGTGTTAAAAACGCTGAAGGATGTTAAAAAAATAACATGAAGGGGACAGGAGGACTTTGATTGTATGTGTAAAGAAATAGAACAAAAACACTACGCTAAAAAAACAGCACTTTTGAAAAAAACAAAACAGACGATTTTGTCCTTGTGAAAGAAAGAAATTGTACAATCGCAACCCACAGTGGCAACCCCTATCTGAACACATGTGAGCAAGGACAGGGGTGCCCAGTCAGTCCTGCACAGTTCAGTTATTCCAGTGGTTCTGTCTGTGGTCGCTCGGCTGCAGTACAGTAATGGCTGTACCTGCAACTAGAGACACAGGAGCAGAGACTGTAACCTTTCACTTCCCAGTCGCACACACCGAGCAAGGTCTTTACTGCAAAGGACTTTATGTTCAGAAACCCAAGCGTGCCTGACTTGCACAGCAAAGGTACAGAGTGTACTTGATGTGGGCTGAAGCGTGCTCTGCGGGGTGTGACATTTCAGTCTGTTGTAGAGGTGCACAGAGAGGCTTTCATTCAGACTGGGAAGTAAAAGGTTCAGACATCAGAACACAGTGTCGGACATAATAGCTGGAAGTATAAATATAATCAAACATGAAGTTAAACATTTAGGAAGGGTGTGGGGGGGGGGGGAGATCAAGGTACGATGCACATTTCATTAAATCTTTACCCCCCCTCAGCGAAATTAAATGTTTTGTATAATTCTTCATTTTACCTTTTTTTTTTGCTGCTAAATTCCATCTGCTGTGTTGTACCCTGAATATTTCAGAAGCAGTAGTTTTGGAAGGCCTTTATGGTCATGTTGTTTCAAATAAAGAAATCTGTATGTGTTTTATGTAAGTACTGTATATATCTTCAGTTTGAGTGACCCAAGACATTTGGGGATCAGTAGAAGTGAGCCCGGCCCCAGTGCTAGTGCCTCTCTAGTGGCCCGGTCCGGGTTCTGTGTACTGTACACTCACTGTGCTCACCTGAGCTCTGGAGAGGGCCACCCCAGCAGTATTATCTCATCAAGAACAACACACAGTGCGGCTGAAACTCAAAGCAGTGGACAGTCACTTCGGACTGAACCGAATTTGACCGATTTATCTCGGTACCACAACGCAGCCTTGGTGCCAAACGATTTAACAGCAATCCCACAGTTCACTGAACTGGAGGCCTCTCTGGTTGGCTGGCTGATCTTCACTCTTTGGCAAATCAGGAGATCTAACCCCAGTGACATCACAATGCAGACCCACTCCAGCACCTTCCCAGAAAACAGAAGCACCAATGGACACAGGACTCAGAGGGGATAGACACACCCCTTTATCAACAGTTCACAAGACCCATCCCCTTCCCCAAAAAGACAATCTTCAGCAGCCTGTCCCACTTCAACACAAAGCACCCCCTCGGAACACTTTGACTTTGCCCCCACCTCTTTTGTGAAGGCGCCGGGACGGAGAGTCAGAAGCAGTGCATGACCACAGCCTCTTTGTTCAATATTTACCACGTAAATGTATGAGCAAAACCTGAAACAGAGCAAACAAACAAACGAAAAAAAAACAAGAAAAAATTGTTTTTGGAAAAGAAAGAGACTTATTTTTTCTATAAAGATAAATATGTTTGACATGTTCCATTTCGGGGGTGTGTGTGTGTTTTTATTGCTTTATTTCGGCCTCCTTTTATTATGAGTGTACCTATCTGAACAGTGGTGTCAGCTAATGATGAGAAAGCATTGGCTGTTTCACCTTCAACAGATTCATACAAACCTAGCAGTACCAAAAAAAGTTATTTACTTTATTTAGTAATTTCCACATACCAGGAAAGCCTCATTAAGTTAAGGGGGGGGGGAATGTTTTTAAGGAATATTTTTAAGGAATATTTTTCAAGGGTGTTTACAAGGGTCAGGTTGTCTGTGCTTGGAAACATTTAAATCAACTGCAAATGAATCTAAAGCTGCTTTTTTTTAAAAAAAGTGCTTCAGAAAACATTCCTCTCCAAGTGTTTAAAGCCTCTAACAGAACCAGCTTCAGTAGAGACAGCTGAGTGAGCCTGCTTGCATGTAACAATGAGAAGGCAGAATACCCTCCCCTCTGACTGACTGTTAGGAGTCTGTGCTGGATTTGAGTCTGTCCTGTAGGGCCTCGGCAGAACCCATTCATTTCATTTCTGTTGCTGTTAATGTATGTTTCATTACGTAGGGTTAAAGAGAGCGGGCCAGACCCCCCTCCCATGTAAGAGAGAGTACAACAACATCACATCTCGGAGACAAAGCCAACACAAACTGCAGGGCGAGGCTGAGGAACACAACTACTGATGCAGAGAGGGGGGAGAGAGGAAGTGGTGGGGAGAGGGATGGGGAGAGAGGATGGGAGTGGGAGAGGGAGTGAGACGGCAGGGGAGAGGGAGGGGGAAATGGGGAGTGCTAGAGGAAGTGTCACTGCTATAAACAGCCACCCAGACGTGCACCTGGGAGTCTGATCTCAGGTAAACCCCAGCAATGGCCTGCGCTGGTTTTCAGCTGGCCGTGCTGCTTCAGGAGCTGATTAAAGAGGACCACGTAAAAACAGGTCCGTTACAAAGTCCCATTACTGTGAAGTGATTGTCAAGCAGATTAAACTGAATTAGTCATCCAGTAAATATAAATTCACCCCCCTTTAAAAAATCCACAGAGCTTGAAAGCAGAGGGCAAACTAAAATAGTTTGCGCTATAATGTTTTTGTCTTTAAATGCAACCAAGCCAGCTGTCTTGACTAGCTAGTGTACCTTCATCATTTCTAAACACTGTAAAATAACCTAATAGCTTTGTAAAGTAAACTGAGATACTTACACAGTCTAAGCTGCTGCGAAGTATGTAATAAAATATACATGTTCCATTCTGAAAGCAAACTAAAATAACAAGAATCTCTCATGCAACAGCTGGCGAGGATGTGTCTTCACAGTTCAGTTACTTTTAAAATATCCGATTCAAAAGTTCTATTTTTAACCACTAGATGGGGAAGGTGGACAGACAGGGAGCTCTTCTTTATCTATTGCAGTACCAGCTCGCCCCCTGCTGGAAAAAAACAAAACAAAAACCAAACAACCCGCTCATATTTATTGATTAACAACATTTAAAATTATTTGAATCTAATTCATGCGTGTGACGTTCAGCTTGTAATACATCGACACTCGCGGTATCCGTTTCTAAAGCCCGCAATGAATAAAAGTAGATACATACCTAGGAAAAAGAACACCCAACTGTAATGTGTATTTAAGGCTTGAAGTTTGGGGTTTTTAAGATAGGAATCCGTTTGCATCCAGCTGAATTACTAATAACAGAGTTACTTCTTCACCACATCCCAACAGTGTGAGAGATGCACAGGCGGTAATGGGGCGTAAAACGAAATCTGTTACTTCGCACAATTCTCGGATAACAAATGCATCCAGAGTCCTACATTGCTGGAATCCTATTGTGGACATCCTCCTTGCAACACAGTAAGTTAACGTTTGGATATGGCGCAGTGAAACGTACATTCAGTGTATTATAGCAACTGATCTGTGTCGCTGATTCAGTTTGAACCACACTTGTCTTTATTGTGTTGTTTGTGCATTGCAATTGTATATTGTTTTCCAGGAACCTTTGTATATTTTGCTCCGGAGCCAGAGTCACCCATTTAGGGGACCTCTATATATATATTATATATATATATATATATATATATATATATATAGTATATAGATATATATATATATATATAGACGATGATACTGCTACCTTCTGCTACTATACGGATGTTAATTCCAGCCATGCAAGAGGTGTGTGCATCAGCAGTGTTTTTTCTCTCTCTCTCTCTCTCTCTCTCTCTCTGATAAGCCCTGCAGAGGCTGTTCCATGGGCCATTAGAAGCGTGGACTCCAAATCCTAGCTCTCAATGAATAGAACCATTGTGTGAGCCCTTCCCTCCCCTCTATCCCTCTCTCTCCCTCCCCCTCGTTATTTGTTCTGGAACTGTCTGTTGGAAGTGATTGACTGATTGCCTTGGACCACACTGAACATCAATCCTACTCTTGTATTCATCCTCACTCCAGTTAGTTATAAAACCATGCTGTTTGTGTTCTGCCAGTTTAAAGTATGCACTGTCACCTGAAACGAGAGACACTGCAATGAGAGGCCAGCTCTGGATTCTCAGCAGCTTCCACAATCCGTGAAACAGCACAGTACATTGTGACATCACTGAGGGCTTTCTGAATGCCACCCGCTGTTCCACAGATCCCGAACAGCACTAATCCTGGACTGCCTTGCCAAAGGTACCATTCAAGATTAGTGCAAACGTTGGCTGTGAAACCAGGAGAAAGACAGCCCTGAGAAAATGAATCATTAATTTTCTGTGTGAAATACAGGAAGGCAGACTCAAACCAGTGTACAGAGAAAGATAATCTTATTGCAACTAGTATGTTTTCTTAAGGCTATCTGTGGTGTGTACTCAAGATTCATGACATCTATTTAATTGTTTGTTTAGCTGACTCACTCGTTCGTCCACATGGTTCTTGTTTCCCAGATCCCGCTCAGCACTTTAATCTTGCACTTCTTTGAGGCAAGGTTGAGTCAGACTACGAAAACACCCATTCACACGGAAATGGTTTAAAGATTTCAAACGAGTATCATGCTAGCTCACTGATGTTCTAAACATCCCATTTGGAAATGCCTGTCCTTTCTCAATGCTCCATGCGTTTGGAGATGCCTGTCCTTTCTCAGTGCTCCATGCGTTTGGAGATGCCTGTCCGTCCTCAATGCTCGATGCATTTGGATTTATTCTGCAGTCCACGGGTCTGCAGTCTTGGTTGTTTTGCTTTTTCTGATGACTCAAACCCACAGTATATGAGCACAGCTGGAGAGGGCTGCCAGGAGTTTAAAAGCATGTGAGTAAATGTCAAGGGCACTGCAAGGGGAGTTATGAATAGGTGCCTACAAATAGCTGAAGGGCTGGGGTTGATAGGATGAAGTCCCTCGTAAACCATGTACTATGAAATAAAACTACTTCTCTTTTATATAGATCGCTGGTGGCGAATACCTCCAGTCTGAATGTTCACGATTTCGTAATCCTCAAACCATTTAATTTAATTTATTGAAACACATTGGTTTAATTTTTGTTTATTTATATAGTGCCTTTTATACCACGGCATCTCAGAGCACTTTACATGTGGATTTACAACAGAAAGACATCTCCAGCATCAAAGTAAAAATTACAAAGTAATAATAGAAAATTATAATATCAATACATAATAACAACAAAAAATCTAAATAAAACAAGAAAAATAAGTAAGTCTGCCAAGTTGTAGGACCAAACAGAATCAGAGTCCCTGACACCTATATATATATATATATATATATATATATATATATATATATATATATATATATATATATATATATATATATATATATATATATATATATATACACACACACACACACACACACACCACTCTTAAAACAGCACATCTACATTAATCAAAAACATAGCTTCAGTCACCTCTTATCTAAAAAAAAAACAAACACAACAGGACACAGAACAGTTTGGATAAAAATTCATTTTAATTTGTTAAACAACGATACAGAATTTCCTGTTTTTTCTTTTTCGTTTTTTTTTTGTTCTTCCACGATCAGACATATCTTAGATAACTTTACAATATGTAAAGCGGGATTTGGAGAGCTAAAAAAAGACAAAACAAAAACATGTCCTGAATTAAAATGAAATGATTCCATTTCACACGGATTGGCTATGCACAACTCCCCAAAAGTCTCCCCTCAATAAACAACTAAAACGATGCGGAGTCAAAACACAAGGGATGAGTACAGGTTTGTGTTGAAACTACTTTTCAACATGTTGAAAAAAAAAAAATACAAAACATGAAAAGATTAATATTAATACACATTGCACTGGCAAAACCACCTCCCGAGGGACTACACCAGGAGCAGCCACTCTGACACCTGCAATCACCATTACATTTTGCTACACTTTTAGCAGATTCTTTTTTATTTTAAAGTACCAAACAACATAATCTGTGATAAAAAGACGATGCTGAAACAGCTAAAGTTGCACATTATATTTATCAAATCTTAATCTGAGGGAACATGCAGCCACATTGCGGCTTGGAGCTTGGTTTCAGGAGACTGGGTTTCAGTCCACTGCAAGGCACACCATGGGGGACTTGGGGTTTGATACAGCACAGTTGCCTCAAACTAGGTCTCCTGGAACCAGGTTTCAAGCCGCTGTTCCTGGAAAAGTGGCTTGGTGTCCCGTCATCTTTAGTTATTTGTTACCCCACTGCCAAGCACAGTGAGTTGGCACACTGCACTGCAGTTGGTGTGGGTGGTATCTGTTGAAGGCTGTGCATCTCTGTCTGTAATGGATGGGTACAGTCACTGTGGGTACCTCACTGTTTCAGGGCAGGTTCACTTTGCACTGATTCAGCCCTGGTGCTCCTACAACAGTTCGGCTCACTCTGATATATCAAGCATGTTGTCAAACAAAGCAGTTTCATCAATACTTCAACTCTTTAAAATATAATAATAATATTAACAGTCTCAAGCCATCCAGCTACATGGTGATGAAGAATAAGAAACAGCAACACGATTAAGAAACCAAGTGAAACGGTTTAGAAGTCGCTCTGTTGCATCCGTTGTTTTTTTTCTTAATTTTGTAAACAAATAAAAGATTTTCAGGGAAGAAAATACTTATTTATACATTTTATATATTTAATTCTCCCTTTTGCAAGCTGTTTTGTTTTTGTAAAACAATATAGAGAAAAGATTTTTTTTTGTATTATCCTCCTCCTCATAACCAGCCAATGCTTTTCCTTTGTAAACACCCTGAGAGTTAATGGCTAGTTCACGCTTAAGCAGATTTCAAACAGGTTGTGTCTAACAAGACGTGATGGAAATCACTTCAAAATGAAGCAGCTGAGAGGAGCGCTTGATGACCTATGAAACCCAACACATGCCCTGTAGAGATGTAAATGACACTGGTATTGTGGGTCAGTAAGTGGCCTGCAGTCCTACACAGTCGCTCCTGTGTTCTCAAGGAGGCTCTCCAGGTTACAGTACCACTTAGGCGACACTCCTGATGCGTCTCACTTGCACCTTGAGACCTGGATTGAATCACACTCACAGCACCAGTGCAGCCATTCAGAGACATGCTACTTAATGACGGGTTCATCTGAAGAATCACAGCACCGAACTGCAACCCACCGTTTCATTACATCGACTGAACAAAAAATCCATGGGCTTTTTCTACCATTCCTTTTTAAAATGTTTTATAAACACGCATTATGCATATATTCAAATGATTTTGTTGCTTTAGTAATTGATGCACCCAAAATATATTTGCTTTTTTTTTCTTTTTGCACATTTCCCTGATAATGCAAGTTTGTGCACGTTTCAAACACAAACGCTTTTTAAGATTGGGTCAACCATAAGCTCTCCTGGTAATATTAATAAGTGATCTTGCTGCTCCAAACTTCAAGTTCACTCTGCAAACCTGCTTATTCTTTTTTTTTTTTCATGCATTTGCTTTTAAGCAATTGTAAGCTTATTGATGCTGAAATACTTTTCTCCGTTTTGTTCCTTTTCTGTACGCAGTCAAATTAGTGTTCGTTCGGTTATGTACAAATCTACATTGATTTTATCTTTCACAAAATAAAAGAATATATAGAAAACTACCGTTACCAATGGGCTGAGACTGTTAGTTCTCTGCCCGTTTTAGTATGTGTATAATGTGTGTGTGTATATATATATATATATATATATATATATATATATATACACATGTGTGTAATATAAAATGTATAATCTCTTTAAATGCAATATTTAGCTAGTTTACCTCAATCTTGATTATACTATCATCAAAAATACTTGTTTCACGTACTGAAGTCATTTCTTACAAAATAAGGTTAGCATACGGAAAATAAATAATTTCAAGAATAGAAAACAAGCCATTATTTAAAACCCAGCTCCAGCCGCACCCTTGTGGAATAAGGGTGACAATGGGCTGCCTGATTCGCTTAGAAAATACGTAGAAAATAATGTTAGTGAATGGTACCTTTTCTCCTTTTTAAAAGACTTGGGTTTATAAAGCTATTTACATGTTGCACTTTACAAAGAACAAAAGCAATTTCAATTTTTTTTTGTTTTTGTTTTCAAATTGCAAAAAGATCATCGGAGAAGTTCTAGAACAGTATTCCCGAATGCTCTAGAACTCACTGTGTTGCATTCCAGAATAGATTCTTTTATTGTCTGTACAGACCAGGCTATTTCTGAAGGACACCCATTGTGCTCCATACTGCAGCCTGCTGCTGAATCGGTTGCTAAGCCCTGGTGCGCCAACACCGCACTCAAAATGACCAGGGAGAGAACAGCAAAGGCTTTGTTTTGTTCTGTTTAGTTTCTTCCCACGGGAAAGGATCGGTGGGCTTCTTTATTTATAAATGTCGGCATATTTAAAAGACACCCAAAATCGTACCACCTATTTTAAACAATGAAAATAATATACGGGATAAAACAAACACACGATTGAAAGAGCACAAACAAACGCACTCCCCGCTGAATGACCCCTCCTCCCAATCTGCACTGATTAAACACAAGCTGGGCCGCTGCCTTGTTTGCACAGACCAGCAAACTCACTGAAGTAGCGGCAGGCTAGTGCCTCAGCATGCCGGCAATGCCAACTGTAACCATCATGTACCAAGCCGCCTGTCAAAAAAGCAGGCTGCTGGCATCCACCCCATATACATGCAGGAGGGAATACACAAACACAGTGTTCACTCTGCAGCACAGAGTGTCAGGCTGCACAGTACCTCTCTCTCTCTGTCACTCTCTCAGGAAAATGTGTTCAGGAAAGCTGAAATTCGTTTTTTGGTTGGCACATGGCACAAAAATGAGGTCCGGACTATATCTATATATATATATATTGTTGTAAATATTTGTGCAGTGATTTGTATGGCCAAGTGTCTTCATAACCCTTCCGAAGCTGCTGCGAGGGCTGTTAGCTCAGCTTCCAGTCCGCACAGCGGCATGAAGGACCTGCATGGGGTATGAGGCTCTGGAGAATCCTGTGTGAAAGAAAAGCAAAACCAATGAGACAATTCAACAGACTACAACGACCGGCACGCTGCAGAATAGGTATCACTATGCAGCTGATTTACTTACATTCAAAATGGGGAGAATAACTGCGCCCAATATTCTCCACAGAAACAATGCTGAAGAATGCACAGCTGTATGTACTAGTCTATACATGCATCAAAAAAGGGGATGAAAAGAAATTACTGCTTTTTCTGAAAATGACTATAATGGGTTTGCCAGTGTCTCTTCCACTCCATTTCTCCCTGTATGCAATTTACCTGTGGGACATTGGATACTGAATCCACTGACACACACTTAAAACAGAATCTCTCATTTACTTTATTGTTATATTGCTGAATTTTTGCTTGAGGTCGTGACTCAGAACTGGGGCAGTGAGGCGGTGTGCTGCAGTGAAGGCCTCTCAAACAAATTCATTACCCGCACAGCTCAAAGTGCCCAGGGTCGATTCATCTACACGCAGCTATTGAGCTCTGGAGGGCCCTCGAAATGGAATCTGCCAGTAAACACCCTCGCCTCCATCCTGTTAATTCAGGACGGGGGCCACTCAGATGATGCTTCACCATTAGTGGAGTGGGACAGAGCACTGCTGCTACAGCAGATCCATCCACTAGCACTGAACTAAAGAGTAAGGCTAAGTGAAGAGGAGAGTGGGTTATTAAAGGGTACTACAGGAAGAGCTTGGCTGAGTAATTAGCACTCCCCGCCTGCAGCATTTCAGAGTTCTCAGCAGAACCTGGAGAAAGTACGGGGGTGGCGGGAGCACAGCTTTACACAATGATTCACAAGGAGCTAGCTCTAATAAATACTGCAGATTCATCTTCTTATCTTCATCTCAAGATGAAAATCATGCTATAGCACGTGCGCAGTTACTCTGCATTTGAGCAGCCATGCAATGAAATTATAGACGTACCTTTTCTAAAATTTCTCTCACTGCTCGTCTGCACAATTTCCTGGCATTTTCCCTTTTGTACTGAAAACGTACTGAACTCCCACCCTACCCATTTTAAACACTGCCACGATTTCAAACATGCCTGCCTATTCACAAGAACACCTTTCTGAAAGATTCCTAAAAACAATTTCATACATGACAGCAGTCTGGTTCAATCCATTCAAGAAACTAGCTGTAGGTGACAAGGGACTCAGATCAAGACATTGGGAGTGGGGCAACTCTGCTTGAAGAAGTCACGCACTACAACCAGTTGCTGAAACAGATGGCTACAAACAGTCCTCCTGTGCTGCACTGTCCCTCCCCCTGCTAAACAAACACATACCTGCAAGTGGTGCCGAGGGACTAACTGGGAACCCAGCTGTGGGAGGAGGCCTGGCTGGTGGCAGGGCTGGGGTAGCTCGGATTGGTGTTCAGGATGGGGTCGAAGTTGAAGTCCATGCCCTCTCCGTCCATGAGGTCACTGTTGATGATGTAATCCACGTCACAGTCCAGGTTCTCCGTGAACATGTCAATGTCCAGGTCTGTGGGCAGCTTGTCCTGTCCTGTGAGGAAGCACCCGGAGCTTCCGAAGGGGCCCATTCCAGGGAGCCCCCCAGCAGACGAGGAGGGCATCCCGCCCAGGAGCGACCCCGCCGAGGGGCTGCCGGGACCCTGGGCCATCTGCGCCTTCAGAGCCGCCAGGTGGGCAGAGTCCTGGCCCATTCCCGGGACCAGCATTCCCAATCCCAGCTGCTGGACAGAATTCCCAAGCTGGGCACGGTATTGTTGCTGCTGCTGCTGGAGTGACATAGTCAGTAGGGAGCCCTGCTCCTGGCTCTTCCCTAAAAGCTGCTGCTGCTGCCCTGCCCCTTTTCGGCTCAGCTGGCCATCCAGGATCAGCAGGTTGGCAGCACTCTGGCTCGGCATCAAGGGGTCAACCTGGGTCATCATGACATCGCTGGGGGGTGGGGAGTCGGAGGTCAGGAGGACCTCTAGGCTGGAGGGAAGGCGCTCTGTCCTGCCAACACCACCTCCGAAGCACCCGCCCACCCTGCTGGCGCCGGCAGGGTTGGGCGAGGGCTTGAACAGAGAGTTGCCAAAGTTGGTGGCGGTGGTGCTGCCTGCGTTTTTGTTCTGCTGCATCACCTCTGCCACCGACACTGCTGCTGCCGCTGCTACTGCAGCTTGCTCCCGTTTGTCCTGCTGGAGCTGCCGATAGGAGGAGAAGCTGGCACTCCTCGGGAGCAGGGTGGTGGCCGAGGGGAGGGCAGTGGTGCCGGCAGAGCTGGCGGAGAGGCTGTTGTTGCTGTGCTGCTGCTGCTGAGAGGACATGAGATTGAGGCCGTCGATGAACTCCAGTTCCTCCAGCAGGGTCTCAGTGAGGGTGGGAGGCACGCTGGTGGCCGAGTAGGTAGCCAGGGTGGAGTGGAGGTTGTCCTCAGCCAGGCCTTCATCGTCCTCGTGCCCAGGGGCGATAGGGGACAGCCGGCCGCTCAGGGTGCTGGCGTTGGAGCTGGTGCGAGGCCGGAAGCTGGTCCAGATATCAGGGTCGTCCACGCTGCCGCGGGAAGAAGGGCTGCTGCTGCTGACGCCCCACTTGGGGAACTGCTGCTGGGAGCCTCCTCCGGGACTGTCCGCGCCCCCGCTAGGCCCCTCTGCTGTGGCAGCGGCTGCTGCCTTCTTAGTCTTGGCTGCGCGGATTCGGCTCTTCAGGAGCTTGCTGCTGTTGTCCATGGAGGCTGCGCGACGCCTGGGGGATTTGCCGGTCTTCCCCCCCTCCGGGTTCAGCATCCACCAGGAGCTCTTGCCGGTCGACTCATTGTGCATGCGCAGGAACTTGTTGTGCAGAGACAGGTTGTGGCGGATGGAGTTCTGTAGAGGGCAGGGGGAGGGGGAAGGAGTATATGTTAATACACTTTGAATACATAGTGATTATTTATCTTGTGATCTTTTCAGAGCAATAAACTCATCACCCCTATCATGCATAGTGCTCTTCAATTACAAGAACCATTTATTTCCCCACAAGTGGCATCCCTTAAAATTTTGTGCACCATTAGAGAATCAAACGCATGCAATCTCTAACTTGCAATAAGATAGTAATAATAACAAAAAAAGCAATAATAATAACAATAATAATAAATGATAACCTTCCATCCTGCAGAGCTGTTGCTGTCCCCTTTGTCCTTGAAGTAAGGCACTGTTTTGACCATCCAGTCATATATCTGGGCAAGGGTCAGTCTTTTTTCAGGGGAGTTTTCGATGGCTTGACTAATTAGTTCTGCATAGGACTGATTCCCCCAGGCATTCCGGCGGGAGGAGCCTTTCCTCGGGGTAGCTCCGCCCACCCCAACTTGAACTCCGCCCTCAGGCACTGCTGCTGTCTCAGGCTCTGATATGATTGGCAGATGCTCCTGCTTCTCTTCCTCAGTGTGTGGGGTCCCTGCGGCCGACTCCGCCCCATCGCCCCCCTCCTGTTTGACAGTGGATATGTCAGGCCGAGGCAGAGGCCAGGTGCATGATCTAGGGCGACTCTGAGGCTCAAAATCCGGGTCGATTTCAACTGGAATTGTCTGCTCTTCCTCCATAGTTTTGTTTTCTTTTTCTTGAATAAGAGCAATTTACTATATTATATATATATAAACTAAAACCGGTTTTAAAAGTACCCAAGATAAAAACAAAGAATTTCTTTAAAATGTCCCAAAAGATATTGTATCAAAATAGCATTGACAAAGCCAAATAATATTAATAACAATAATACAAAAAATAACAACTATAAAGAGATGTCACGTTCAGGGAGCTGCCCCTAAACCCTGATTACATCATCCGAGTCCCCATCCTTTGCACAAAGGGGTCCCTTACAGAACGGCAGCATTAACGAATGCAATCTGCATAACCACGGGTTGGAGATTCAAGGGACAAGTAATCTCCGTGATAGTAAAACCTACCGCTTTACTGCAGACGCGAGAAACAGTCTGGACACGCTGTTTTTGTTTGTGGTTTTAAAAAAAAAAAAAAGACAGACACAAAAGGAATTCTTCAATGAGTCGGTGAATTAAAACATCTGGACAGTGCTGTTTACAGCTGTGAAAATAAACCAGTCCCTTATTCTTCACGTTTACAAAGAAAGAAGTTCAAACACGCGAATACTGGCGCCGGCACCTCTCAGTACTCCGTTACCTGTGTTAATCGGTGTTTTTAATGTGTTTATTGAATCGGCCCCTTGATAAAGAAGCTGCTTGGAGTATTCCTGAATGTAATAACAAAGACCGATATGAAAGCTGTAGGTGACGGCTGTGCATTAAACTCCTTCAGAACGAACAGGTGGCCTTCACAATTAATAATTCATATAGTTACCAAACCGAAACAAAACCAATCCTATTTACTGTGCTCAGACTTCCAATTAAACGTGTTTTTAAATGCGAATTATAGACTTTAAAATATATACTTTATATATAGATAGATTTGCATAGAGCAATAGAATCACTGTACAATAGCGTGGAGCCAGTGGGATGTCTGTTGCAGAACAAGCAGGAATGACTCCGACTGGTAGCACAGCGGTGTCACTGGTGTGGGGGCTGAGTGACAGCTTTCAGCCTCGGCTCTTGCAAATACGATGGCTCCCAATTTTACAACAGATTACCAGCAGCATCCAAAATACTCTGCATCGCACCTTCAGACCAAAATCCTCCTAAATACAGAAACTCTGGCTCGAGTTTATTTTGCTCAGCTCAACAAGTCAGTGTGAACCAGCAGCGTGTGAATTTAACTACTCCGAGCCATTCACCGCAGAACCGTACAACCCAGTGTTGTTGCATTAAAAAAAAAAAAAAAAAAAAAAAAAAACGGTTATCGTTCAGACTCGATCCTTCTTTGACGTGAAGTTCAAATGTCACAATGAAGTTGTCCCACAATGATCTCCGCGCTTTTCACAGCGCAAAATCCGTTCGGGAGTTACGAAAAACAGGTATGCAATTCAGCGCCTTGCTGGGTCACACGCGGAATTTAGCAGCCCCAGCAAACAAAAAGATTTAAAAAAAAAAAAAAAAAAAAAAAAAAAAAAAAAAGCTTCAACAAATTGGTCTGGGAAAAATAAAAGCAAGCTATTTTTTTTTTTTTTAAGTTTGCAAGACCGGCGGTGCAGGTTGGCGCGTGCTCCTGTCTGCCATATTCTTCCAGCACAAGCCCCTCTCGCGCACTCTCTCCCGACCGAACCCCTTCGACTGGAGATAAAACCGCGGCTCCACTCCGGCTCCGTTTAATACCTCATAACACTTCAAAAAAGCGACTCCCCGAACCACAGCGCTTCCCTAACCGAGCTCCGGCTTCTTAATTCCTCATCTCTCGAACCAGACTCTCCGTCCCAAGTACTTTTTGTTTTGTTTTGTTTTGACGAAGACTCCCGTCTGACGTATGTTTATCACAGTGGGGCAATGCACACTGCGCAGGCGTGTGAAAAGTTCCCGGGAAAGCTGGGAAATGTAGTTTAAAATAAAAAATAAAAATAAAAAAAACGAAATCGTACACGAGAAATTAGCTTACATACAACCCGTTCTATAGATGCAGATAAATGCGTTCGTTTGTGTTTTAGGGGTACACAGATGATCCAAAACGGGTTAGGCGCTGTGATTGATAACAGGAAGAATCTGCTGAAAACAGTCACCACGTTTGAATCTTCACGATAAGATCAGCAGTTTTAAATATTGGATGTAATTATGCATTGGTATTGTATAATGTATACGAAAGTGCTATCCATCGAACAGTGGATAACAATAATGTTTCTGTGTATTTTGAACTGACAAGCACCATAATGGGCAAGCAGATGGAGAGAAGTGAGAACAAAACAAAACCATTTGTATGTCTCGCAAAGCAATTAGAAGGGTTGCTAAATGAACCCTTGTGAGGTCGGACTATCCTTTTAAAGAACTCTACAAAGATCAAACGACCTGCTCTCGTTCCTAAAACATGATAAAACACGGTACAACATAGAGAGATTCGGGCTGAGACGCAAACTACAATCCCCACAATGCTTCGCGCAGACGTCTCAACGTCACATCTGTGGGTGGAGCGGATATTGGAAGAGTCGGGTGATGCAATCCCAAAGGAAAAGCAAAACCACGAGGGTGGGTGGCTGTGAAAAAAACACGAGGGTGGGTGGCTGTGAACAGCACCGGTTAGGCGAAACTAGCGCTGAAAAGGTCTGTGTCAAAAGCGTGCGTTCACGTCGAACAAACACAAGCCAAAAACAGCAACAGCCTCGCTTTCTAAACTAGAATGACACTAGTGTACAGTTCTTATGAGCATGTGCAGCCTCACTCCAGACATTGTTACATTCCAGAGAAAAAAAGTGATGGAAACAATACCCATACCCGGTCAGGGTGTTGCTCTGTGTGTGTTTTTGTTTTTCTCGTGTCCCGTGTGAATCTGTCTGTTTGGCATGCAGCTGGGAGATGAGTCACTCACAGGCAGCATGTGAAGTCTGTGCTAAAAGCCTTAGATCAGCGCATCCTGACTTCTTGGGCAATATCATCCCCAGACAGCAATTCTTACGCAAGACTGTTTCCCAACCTCGCGCCTCCAGTGTTTTTAGGGTGTTCTGAAGTGATTGCGTCACAAAGGGATTTAGATAGTCAATAAGAGATTGACATGTATCTCAGAGATGCTCATAAATGGCATATCATCTAAATTGCCAGTTAATTAAAGTTGACCCCCCCCCCCCTTTATAATATAAATGGTTTAATTTACCTTAATGCTTTTGTTGTTTCAGGTTTTCACTTTTGTAATTAGCATTGAATAAACAAAACTAAAGTCCTTTTCAGTTTAAACTTTATTTGCATTGACGAATTCACAGCATGTGAATGACAAAAGTGCTAAAGATAAACAATATTATTATTAAAAAAAAAAAAAAATACACAATGAAAAACATTTGTAAACGTAATTTACCAGAAATAATAGGCTACTACATACGTAGACCCGAAATCTCACACACACACACACACACACACACACACACACACACACACACACACACACACACACACACACACACACACACACACACACACACACACACACACACGAAATAGAAAAACCCTGCTGTTTGCTGGGAGTTGTAGTTTGTCGTTCCTCCTCCCTCCCCCGTCCTTATTGGCTGCGTGGGTGACCAATCCTCTATGGTCATTTTTTATTTTATTGTTTTTTAATTTGTTAAAATTGTCGTCGATCAATCTCAGGGGCGGTGCCGTTGTATTTTCTCGTCTCCTATTGGTTTTCGAGGCTCTCTATCGCTGAGGGGGCAGGTTCCGCTATCTCAGTCCACAAGCGGCAGCTCGGAGTTGAAAATGTCTGAACCCACGGTAGCTGACACCCGCCGGCTAAACTCCAAACCGCAGGACTTGACCGATGCCTATGGGCCGCCTAGCAACTTCCTCGAAATTGACGTTTTCAATCCACAGACTATCGGTGTCGGCAGGACCAGATACACTACTTATGAGCTCCGGATGCGGGTGAGTCGCCAGAGCAGTGAGGTGGAGGGAGGGAGAGAAATCCTGTCCGGGGATTCAGTACGGGCCTCGTTAGAAGGAAGGCTTCAGTCGAAACCGAGTCTGCGGGTTTTGACACACACGGCCCTCGTTAAAGACTAGGAGAATGGCCGAACTGATAAAAAATACAATTAACTTTGCAGACGCCGGTTTTAACAGACACTTCTGGAAGAGTCTTGGTACGATACGAAATGCATATGCAAATCCGGGGATTCACTCCGGCCTGTTTGGTTTTTATGAAATGGTGGGTGGGGGAAGCGACCTCTCTCGACACATTCCCCACACGAAGCTGAAGGATTAGCGTGTAGGAAATCGTGACCAGTCATGCTGCTGTTTATGCATCCGAGCTCAGAAACGTATTTCTACACACAGGAGAAAAAAAGGCAGTTAAACTCCTAAAAGCTTATTGGTGGGGTGGAGAGATTACCTGACAAAAAGACTGTAGCAACATTGCCAGCCCCGGGTCGAGCTTTTGAAATGGTCTTGATCCAATAGTTTGATTTTTATTTGTTTTCCTGTCACGATTCTGCCCAGCGAAGAATTGTCCTAACGCCATTTCTTTCTGATCTCGCAACGTAAATATTCATTTGATAAGCGGGAGGCCAGAATCGCGCTTTAAGAATCAGCTGTATTTTGCACGAAGCAGAAGCAGCTACATGTTTTATTACAAGATCCACTCTCTGTGCTGGTTAGTTGTATTTTTCCTATACACCGGAATGCAGCCCGTGGTTACACGTATGGTTGTAATTGACGGTGTGGGTAGTTTGACACGGTTCTATTAACTGTCGTTTCTGGCTAATCTTTAAATGTTTTTCAGTAACTTTTTAGGAGAATATTAACTAGTATATTGCTATCGGTAATTGCGCTGAACAGCGTCTTGAAAGCTGCCCACTCTAAGTGCAAAGTTCAAGCCCATTGCGCGCAGGGGTTTAAGTTGTAACCACAGTTACAATCAGATTGCACCCATATGGCGATAGTGACGAAAATTGATCTGTAATTTAATGATGCAATAGCGGGGTGTCGGTTTTGTAACGTAGCGCTTTATTTCAATTATTTGAACTGGTTGCAGAACCCCAGTCACTGCTGATGTCAGCATTAATTGCCAATGAACTGCTGGCAATGATTTGCTGTCTGTTGGAAAGGATCTTCCTTGTGTTATTGTCGGAAGCTTTTCCTTCCTCCATGCACAAAACGCTGCTAGATAGCCCCAAGGAGTTTTTCTTCTGATTTGCAATGTCGTTTTTCAGTAATCATGGGTAAGGCTTCCACAATTGCACGTTTACAGATCTGTTGCTGTAAATGTAACCCTGTCAGTTCTGGCAGGACCTCAAGGTCCCTATTAGTGCCTATGTTAACACATGGAAATCACTTTGGAACCTCATTATATCCCTAGGTTCCAGTCTGAGGTACTGTATTAATATATGGAAAAAGAGAAAATAAGTCTGTCCTGTTCTCCTGCATACTCAATAAAGGAGTTCCTTGTTCAGCTTGACACATAGTGAAAAGGTTCAGTGTTTTGTGTGCCAGGTCCACAAAGAAGCATGCTCTATGGTCCAAGAACCCACACAATGGAAAAAGTCACATCAGCATTTAGCCATGATGTACTAAGATAAACTGTGGAAGTCACAACAAAGAAAATGAACAAGGTATTTGAGTTCTGTGGAGGGCGTCTCCTGAGTTTGTTTGAACAGTCAGGAGTAGGCAGCGCAACTCAGTGATGGCTTCAGTCCCCAAAACACAATGTGTCACAGATAGTGTGGAGTATCTGTGAACTGTGCGCAGTCACGCCTCGAAGCGCTTGTGAATTACCCGCGCAATACATCAGCACGTGGCGCAGACTGGAGCCCTTTGTGTGTTCATCCTGCAGGTTGTAACAGAGCCTGAAGATGCTTGCACAATAACTGAGTAAATGAGAGTGTGGTGAATGTTAAATTGCAGTCTCTACAGCACGTCCCTGCTTGAATCCACTATAACATTCCTGTTTCCATGCAGCTGCTATTAAAGTGAATACCTGTGCTCTGCTTCTGTACAACGTGGACCCCTTAGTTTTTGGAGGCTATAGTAACAATAATGAAATGGTGAAGGGATGCTTTTAAATAATGCACTGTGCAGCTTGTGTTTTGTTGCGTCAACAGATTTTTTTTCTCAAGGGAAGTGAAACTTTCCCTTCCTGTCCACAAACCTCAGTATTTGATATCCCTGTTGTTAACCTCGCTGCTAAACCAAGCTGTGTACAGTCATTTTAAAAAGCTATTCAGTTAAGCAGAGAAAATACTAATCCCACCCTGTGTAAATTAAAATTTAAATGAGTAAATGTACAATTTTGTATTGGAGATTGAAAAATGGTTTTATTTATTGGATAACTTCAACCATGAGTGATGCATCAA
The DNA here is from genome assembly GCF_017654505.1 of Polyodon spathula. Lineage (NCBI taxonomy): Eukaryota > Metazoa > Chordata > Actinopteri > Acipenseriformes > Polyodontidae > Polyodon > Polyodon spathula. The sequence goes on along the minus strand of NC_054553.1, from coordinate 3,361,684 downwards.
AAGTCTGATTGGATCGAGGACTATAACGCATTTGAGGAAGAACAAAGCATGCCTAATTAGAAGGGTAGAAGATGCCCAGGGCTGAGCTGATTTCATGTTGAATTAGTGTCAGGGCAGCACTGCTCTGATAGGGAGCTCTTACGACGACATTTCTATCTAGTGAGTAATGTAGCATTCGCTGCTTCCATAACCAGCGAGAGGTCCGCCACGAACATGCTGATATCACAAAAAATATAGAATACAAATAACAAAACTGCTACTTTCCTCACAGTTTGTCTGCTTTTTTGCAATACCTGCCTGTAAGCAGCAGCAGCATTAATATAATATATATTGGTGGCTTTTGCAGAACCGGTAATATACTTTGTGTGTGTGTGTGTGCGAGAGAGAGAGTGAGCGCAGGGAGGGGAGGAAGGATGCGCAGGCAGGGACAGGGAGATACTGCAGTGAAGGGGCAGGAACAGCTTATCAGAGGAAGTAAGACACACAAGGTCGCAACGGCTTTCAGGGAGGGAGGGAGGGAGTCCTGGAGTGAACTTGTCTTACAGTGAGTCGTGCAAAGCCACTGCTGTGTAAAACTTGCTGGTACTGCATTTTAGCGTTCTTGTGCAAGTGTTCTGTGTCTGCTGCGGTTTGAAGAAGTAGTTTACCAGTGATTTTTACAAATGCTAGTACGATTCTCCAGGGACTCTTCAAAACTCACTTTTTAGTTTTCCCGAATAAACTTGAATTCCTGAATTTGCACAGTTAATCCGTGTTCTTTAGCAGGTTTGCATTTATTTTCTGAAATGTAGAGAGCGGTAATCCACAAATTCCTAACCCTTAAAGGGATGTTATCTACCTTTTTCCCAATATTTAACTTTTTCCCTGTTTTAATATCCTGTAAAGCTTTTTAGTTTTTGTTATGAATGACTTTTCTGTTTCATTGTTGGCCATGCTTCACCCAAATAAGCTTTTTGCTGCAATAGTTAATAAGCATGGAAAATAATCTTTGAAGAAACGGATCATTTTATAGAGCACACCTACTAGAATAGAGAGTAGGTAAATGAATAATAGGGCCGTGTAGATGACATAAGGCAGACCTTAAACAGCCATGTGCATTGTGTTGTAACATGCACACGTACAAATCAAATCAGTTTCTCTTCTACAGACCAACCTCCCCATCTTTAAAATGAAGGATTCCTGTGTGAGGAGAAGGTACAGCGATTTCGAATGGTTAAAGAATGAGCTGGAAAGAGACAGCAAGGTAAGAGAGTGAGCAAGACCAGGTGAACCTGGTTAATCTTGTTTGTGTTGTATTAGTTGTAGTGCAGGGCAGGGTCTGTCAGTAAAACAGACCTGCGGTGTTTCTCGGTGCAGCTACAGCTGTCTCTGTAGAACGCTAAGCAGTGCATTCAGTAGATCGGATCCGGACGTAGGTTTTAATGTGTGTGTGTGTGTGTGTGTGAAGCGCTTTTTGTGTTGGCTATGTTTCAGATCGTAGTGCCCCCGCTGCCTGGGAAAGCCCTGAAGAGGCAGCTCCCCTTTCGAGGGGACGAGGGGATCTTTGAGGAATCCTTCATCGAGGAGCGACGGGTGGGCCTGGAACAGTTCATCAACAAGTACGTGCCAGACTGACACGCACGCACGCACGCTGAGACACACCCCTCATCTGATAGTATGAAGTGTGTATCTGTGCCCATTTGTGGTTTATTCAGTGTAGGTCACTGTGAAACTATTTAATTAGTTATCCTAGAGCAGGGTCCTTCCACTCCTGGTCTTTGGTTCAGCCCTGTTCTGTATTGTTTAATTGAATCAATTACCCCTCTACCCAGACCCTGAAGTAGTTCATTATCTCTTTTTAACCTGGCGTGGAATGATGGCCCTCCAGGACTGGGAGTTTTCTGTCTGTAAAGTTACTTGTTGAAAGGTGGTAGTAAAATCAGCTTTAAGATTGAATGTGTTTGGGTTTACCACTGGGGGCCCCCACCTGGTAGAGAATGGAAATTGAGAATGTTATTGTGCCTAACTTCCAGGATAGTAAACCGTGCCTGTGTCTGTCTGTTTGCTTCCTCTGCAGGATAGCTGGGCACCCCCTGGCGCAGAACGAACGCTGCCTGCACATGTTCCTGCAGGAGGAGACCATCGACAGGAACTACGTCCCGGGAAAAGTACGCCAGTAGGGGGCGCGCTCCCCCTTAGCTCTTTTCTTCCATTCCACTCTTACTCTCGTGCAAAGTAACATTTATTTTTACACTCAGATTATATGTATAAAAGCAGCTTTCACTTCTGCATTTCTTACATTTGTTCTCTTTGTAATCCCATTATATTGGGAAGCAGTATTATGGGGGATTTGCTTGAATCTTATTTCTTTTTTCAATTTTGCAAGTATAGTTTAAATAAGTGATGGGTGTTGGGTGGGAGTGTGGATGTAGTGCTGAGAGAGAGGGTGGGAGGCAGTGTGGGTTTGTGGTTATAGCGGGAGGACTGGCTGGGAGGCAGTGTGGCTCTCTGGTTAGAGTAGAGGAAGTGTGACCTCATGACTAATAATATTTTAAGCAATGGAGCGTTTTTATGGGCTTCACTGCACAGGCCTTGCATAGATGCTAGTGTTCAGAGCTGGGGAATGGAAGGGAATTCTGATTTTCAAATCTATAGCTTTTGCCTCTTGAATTAATAATCTGCTCCTGCAAGTCACTGCGCCCCCCTCAAAGCCCTATTCTACTCAAAGATTTATTAATGTATACATGCATGACCTGGTCGTACACTAGGGGGCAGAATGTGGAGCCAAAATCAAATTTTGGGAGGGTTACTTACAGCTGCTACCCACCCAGCTGTCCCAGAAAGGGTAGGAGATTAGAAAAGTAATGGGTGACCTCAAAGAGTACAGCAGAAGAACTCCAGCTCCACATCACCCAGCGATCATGCTGCTTTTCATCCCTAATTTACAGAAGGGATGGAGGTAGGATGTTGCTGCCCTCACACTGAATCAAGGGTCTTCAGCTTAGAAGGGCATGGTACTACTAATGTGCTGTTTCAGTTTCTCTAGCTTAGTTCTTACATCCCAAAATCTACCTCTGAACAGTTCAACCTTCACTGAATCAAATAAGTAAATGTTATTTAATTTCATTTTGAATCTGTAGCCCCAGTGATCCAGAGAAGCTGTGCATTCCACCAGGTCCTAGCCGTTTGTTTTATTGCAAGTCTCATCACGATAAAGCCAACGCTGCCTCAACACAGGTGAACCAACAAGCTACACTCAGCTCTCTTTGTGTTTGTATGTACATGTAAATACTGTATATATCTATATCAACTGCTTGAACATTAGCAAGATGCAGCAACACAAACAGGGTGTGTGTGCGCATGCAGCGATGCTTGGGAGACTGCATTTTGCTAAATCTGGATGAAATTCTCAGCTGACTTTAAAATGGTTTGTTTGCTCACAGCTCTTAATAATGTGTGTTACCAATCTAACATTGAGACAGCTAGGTGGGACAGCAGGTAAGCTGTCTACCACTTTACCCACCACCACTGGCACCACCTGTAGTGCGTGTATTAACAGCAGAGTTGTGTGCTTCTGTCGGCGCACGTGCACACTCGCTCGCACAAGAGTCTGATTCAGAGCGTACATGGGCTTTGAGGTTCAGTGAACACAATGTTCTTTTACAAAAACATATTAGAAAAAAAAAAAAACATGTCTATATGACCCAATTCCCAGCCCTTTTTCAGTATGACAACAGCAGCCGCTGGTGATAATGGTTAATAAGGAAGCTGCAGAGATACGTTGTCGGACAGCAGTATTTTCCACTTTATTGTTCACCTTCCCTGTTAATTCAGAAGCAGCTCCACTTACTCCACCCCACCCCCGTTTTGGTTGGCATTCTTGAAGTTGGGGTGTAAAGTGCTAAAGAAATGGGAATGCATTAGAATGAGAGACGCTAAACCTTTATGTGCAGATCTTTAAAATAGTTTTTTTGTTTGTTTTTGTAACTGACATGTTGCTCAATATTTTGTTAGTTTCCTTAATGGGGTTTTATTATTATTATTATTATATCTCATATTCCATTATATTTTTGAATGTTTTGCCTAAAAAGAAATCCATGAATCTCCCACCACTAAGGGGTCATAACCTTTTAGAGTGACCCCCTGCCTTTCAGTTCTGGAGTAGGTTTAGAAATCCTGTGACTTCATTGGTGCTCAAAGCTGCTTGTCTGATTTGATTTGTCACTGTAGTGCCCAATCGATCTTCAGTAACCCTTTATTACACAAATAAGAAAGAGACATGTCTTCCTGAAACCTCCCACCACATTTTGATTTCCACAAACAGAGACTGAGTACATTTTATATAAAAACATGCTTGTGTTGCATTATCCTTTATATATAAATATTTACACTGTAGTATTATTTAGCTACTTTTCACATATGTAACTGCTGTGAAAATTAGCCTGGGCTTCAGTAAATAAAATAAAAGTAATGTCTCTGATCTGATGTCAAGAGAAATGTCATGTCAAATACTCATGTTCATATAAACCACTGTGAAAACCAGCAGAGACTCGTGTGCAATTTCTTTCCCCTTGGCTTGGGTTCTATTCATCCTAGCAGAACCCCAGCCCTATTAGGAAGAAGGCAAAGCGCCTCACACTAAAAATAACCTTGTTGGTTGCAGCCCGGAGCATTTCATGTAGTGCTGTGAGTAGGTGATTGCCTGCATGTGTTAAGCAGAGTTCTCTGGGGAATGGACGCAGACCAGCAAAGAAAGCATTGGGGTTCCACACTGGGTTACATTACAAGCAATGACTAATAGAAGCCATGTGACATGTTTGGCTGTATATGGCTGAGGACCTTGTTTCCCCCAGCTATTAACCCAGAGCGGTGAAGGGTGGATTTTCTTCATATTGTACCCATGATGAGCAATTTGCAATGTGTTTTTGAAATGTTAAGAGTGTTACCGACCTCTGCTCTGTTTGCCAATCATAAATCAGAGTCTTGATGAGTACCTGGCAGTACAGGGACCAGTACTGCCAATGGTTGTTAGCGAGTTGGGAGAGGCAGTTATTTGATACTCTGCGGTTTTACGTTTTCTATTCTGATATTCCTAGAAAGAAAGAAAAATAAAAACATTACAGCAGTTTAAATTGTGGTTTAGAAATTCTGGTATTACTGGAGCAGACATTCACGAGTCCCTTCCACAATCATTCCAAACACAGAAGACAGCTGCACAATCACCACCATTCACTCACGAGTTTCCGAGGAGTACAGCACAGGTTTGTATTGACCATGTTAAACTTGAACATTACTGAGGAGACTCGGCGGCAATGAAAGGTCAAGAAGAACCTGGAACACGTAGAGCCGTGCATACCGCATACCCAGGCTAGAGCTAGGGCCTCTTAATATGTGTGTCCTCCTGTTTACCAGCAGGGGTCGCTGTGAAACCAAAGCTGTGGTCTGGTGCTTTTGCAAACTTCCCAGCTTCTATACATCCAGCAAGACAGAGATGCAGGAAACGAGATCCACCTGTCACCAAGAAACCATAGTAATGGGATAGAGTCTTTCACCTATTGATTGTATGCATGTGTGGTTGTTTTCACCCCCAAGGTGAAACAGGTGTTAATTAAAGGAGTAACATGCTAGTCAATTTGACTGGAGGGTCAAGTCCCTTTAAGGGGCGTGGTCTACTGCTATTAAAGCCCAGGTGCTGGAACCTGTCACCTGTCTGGTGTCGTGAAACATGCGGTGCTGATTATTCATAGTTAAACAATACAAACACACGCACTATCTAGTGATTGTTGCAATGCTTTGGTTTAAGGTTTTGAATCACACTGCGAATACTGTATTTATGTCACCAGTTTAACGTCAGGAAAGGTACCATAGGCGTGTCTAGCTATATTTGAGAGGCAAGAAAAAAATTCTGAAGTACAGTATAATCAGTAGAAAATACGCATCTAATGTTATTTACTATATGTTGTGATACTTTACATTTTGAAGCGTGGTATAGATTTGCGCCAGTATACTGTACCGGTTATAAAAATACACAAATGAACAGATTGGCCTGAACCTGTCTGGCCCGCTGCTTTTTGACCTGGGCCTTTACAATGAAGGTTTTCGTGCAATCCCGTTCCTACACTGTACCTCATGAAGTGTACGCTGAATAATGCCCGGGGTTATTCTCCTTGGTGCACACGAGGTTTACTGTTATTAGAAGGAAAACGAACAAAAATACATCTTTTTTTTTTTTTTCTTTTTTTTTTTTTAAATAAATGCAGCTATGTCATTGCCTACCACTTCCTTCCCATTATTTCAACTCGTCCGGTGATTGGCCCAGCGACAAGGGTCTCGGCTGCGATTCGTGTACCGTCATTGGCTGGTTTGGGTCTCTTGGGCAAAATCTCTAATTTGATTGGTTTGTCTGTGAAAAACTGGATTAACGAAGTTTGAATTTTGCAAAACTGACCAAGAAGTGCACACGCGAGAAAGGCTCAGGGCTGGGTCATAGTTCAGTAGATTACAATTTAAAACGAACAGTGTTATTTCGATTTAAACAATACACAGCCGCCTTGAATATAGAACTGATCACGCCTGCCGAATAGTTTAAATGAAGACGCTCGGTAGCTGTAGTCATATTTACTGTTATTAATGTACCGCCTGTATTCGGAACTTTAAACACCAGATATATTTAAATCAATAACTGAGTGAATGCAGCAGAATCCTCAACTAAAGTGGATTAAACGAGTCCCATGCAGCGCAAGTTGAATGTAATTATTACGTTTATAACGCCAGTGTTTCTTGTTTTTTTTTTAAAATCAGATTGTGAAGGAAAGCATATTTTTTATTTTTTGCCTGAAAATGTTTCACTGATCATCGGCTGTAAGCATATTAAGCAGCTTGGCTTTGGACAATTAAGTACAGCACTGTACAGACTATTCCGCTTTGTTTCTTTATAGACCTTCGTTATTTAGGCCTACGGCATTGCCGATCACATTCCCTCAAGACACCCGAAGCCTTGAAATGGTAAGAATGAATGTTAAATCAGCTGCTGTTTTTATTTCTGTTGTATACACGTATGATGTGTGACAAAACTGTTTAAGGGTGGTATACAGTTAGTAACGCGATATGATTTCAGCGCCGTGGTGTGGCATTGCTCAGTGTGGCCGTTGCGAGCATTCTTATTTTCGCTATTGTTGTTAATGTTCGAACAATTAGGACTTCTGCTCACAATAGGCTATTATGACTGACCAAATCGTTAAAAAAAAAACCCAAAAAAACACACATAGGCTTTGCCAGTGGCCCCCCCCCCCCCAGTAAAAGTTATAAAGTAAGCCTTTTAAAACAGTGTTGCCCCCACAACTACATCAAAAGAAACCCAAAATGTAGTCCTTGATGACATCAGTGTAGACCACTTTGTCAGAAAGCACGTGTCTTGTTGATGGTTAAGTCTCACAGTAGCACAAAAAGCACACGACTCTGATGCATGTACACAAAGACAGGCAGACACTTCTGGTTGAGACCTTTGTTTAAATGTGTTACATGTTCTGTTAGCCATGCTGCGAATGGCTACATTGTGTAAAAACTGCTTTTTGTGTCACACTCAAAATACGCCCTACTGTAATTAAATTGCATGGGTTGAGAGGGCTATCTGAGCTCAGGGACTGAATTTAATAATAGCTAGGGGGGATAAAATGAATAGCAGAAATCTGAATTAAGCCAGTTTTGTAATTTAACAGTGTAGTGCTATGCCAGTATATCATTCGGCCCTTGGTGAACGTCAGTTTTTCTTTCTCTTCTGCCCTCCCAGGCAACTCAAAAGGTCAATCTGTCTAGTCAAGTCCTGGCTTTGAGACGCCGTTCTCTCCCTCAGCTCAGACAGAAGTCCCTCCCGAATCCAGAGGCGACAGCAGCTCCCCCTAAACTGGTGGGCCAGCCCCCACTAGGGAAAGAAGGGGGGACCCAGAGACGGCAGCCCCTGAAAGACAGGAATAACGTCCAGATCGGAGGTCTTGAAAAGCCCTGTTTGGAGAGGAGTGCTTCAGCAGGTGCCCCGGAGGGGAAGCTACTGAGACGGCAAGCTGTTAACACCAGGAGGTTCAGCCTGGGGGATGGGGATTTGAGACAGATACCGAAGCGCAGTGGGGTGGAGGCTGTTGAGAGCCCTCTGGACGGCCTGCCTGCCTGCGGGGAGAAGGGTCTGGAAAGAGATGGAAGAAGCTTTCTCCCGATGGAGGGAGGGGTGGGGTGGAGTCCAGGGAGCCCTGCCTCTGGAGGAACGGGGAGCGCTGGCAATTGCACCTTTGAGAAGGCGGATTGCGATGCAGCAGAAATGCTGCCTGGTTTGGAGAAGGAGGCTCCCGACAGCCCCCCTGTCGAGACGCTCCAGGGTACTGTGGTGCTGAGTGGCTACGAGGAGGAGGAGGCAGAAACAAGCGAAGACCTTCCCAGCGCTGCCCGGGTTCAGTGTAACAGCATTGCTGAGCAAGTCCTTGAACTAGAAGGGGGCGGGACAGAACCTGAGCTGCACCCACCCCCTATACTCCAGGGGAATGAGCAGTTAGCCAGCTGCCGATATTTCAGCACCCCACTAGCAGCTGAACTCTCAAAGAGATACCTGAGCCCTGTCCTGGAGGAGTCTTGCTCTCTAGATCATAGGGGAAGGTCTCCACACATGGTCCCCTCCCCCAGCAAGCACCCTGTGCAAGCTGCTTTAATAGAAGAGAAGGAGGAGGCGTCAGAGAAAACGTCTGCCCTGTTTTGTAGCTTTTTTGCAGAGGAGTGTGTCTCTGTTGTAAACCAGATCCTTAGCAATCCTTCAACCCCAGGAACCCCCTGGAAAGCTGCTCAGCCAGCCAGAGATGGAAGCAACGTGGACGTTTCTACCATTGAAGCAGAGCCCCTTCCTTGTGACTGGACCCCCATGAAGTCTTTCATAGATCAGTCTTGCATCAATCCTGAGACCTCTGAAATGTGGGGGGTGAGCCTCCTGGACTTGGAGAACCTTAACTTGCAGCTGGTGGAGCTGAACGAAACCAGGGAGGAGGGAGGAAGAGGAGGGCAGGAGGAGGAGGAGGAGGACGAGAGCAAGGCTGCTGGATCCTCGCTGCGTGACTCTATGTCGGCCAAGTCCTACGCCCTTGCGCTGCTGAAACGGGTGCGAGCGCTGAGAAGTCTCTCTCCGTCCTCGCAAGGAAAGACCTGCGAGGAGCCACCTGAGAAAAAGGAGTGCGGGAATGCCACAGTGCTGCTGGAAATTGTGGAGGAAGCCGAGGAGTTGTCAGGCAGCGGCTCCTACAGAGCATCCGGCTCAGCTCAGGAAAGTCTGGAGAAAAAAGAGGAGGGCACCAGCGTCGGGGGTAATGACACCATCGATCTGCCCAACACTATGGTGGACCTGAATGCCACCATTGATCTTCCCAGCACCACTGTGGACCTGAAGAATGCCACCATGGAATTGCCAAATGCCACCATGGACCTGAAGAACTCAGCGGGAATGGAAGTGGAGCCAGCAAAGGGGGAGGCTGACCACAACCAGACCTGGGAACTGAAGCCTGGAGCTGCAGGCGGAGTGCCTGAAGGAGAGAGGGGAGCCGACCGGGTGGCAGGCAGGGGGCCTCCCAGCGAGAGCACTTTCAGCCGCAGTGTCTTGACCAGCCCTGTGGTTTCCCAGCAGGGCCAGGATTGCTTCCTGCCGTGGCCTGCGGATGGCAGCCCAGATATAAAGGTCTCCTGCCTGGTCACTTCGACCCCGCTTGCTGGGCCCAATTTCCAGCAGGGCAAAGCGATGAAGTGCCTCTCCTTCAACAGGGACTCCAGTGTCTTGTTCAGCATTTCGAGCGCCGAGGGCAGCAGCAGCAGCAACAAGCCACTCCAATCGAACGCTCAGCCCAGCACCCTGCCAACTCGAGCCAGCCAGAGCGTCCGGCCCTCCAATATTCTGGGGCAGCAAAAGACTCTCCTGCCCCCGTCGGTGACAGGGCTGCCCACTTTGTCTAGAAAGACGCTGGTGCCCCCATCGCTCCGCTCCACACGGCCCAAGACACTGGTGCCTCCGGGGGCTGTGCAGTCACAACGCCCCTCCCTGGTGAACCCCCGCTTTGGCCTCCCTTCCGGACCAGCCCACCCCAGTGTCAAGATTCAAAGACTCCCCAGGCCAGCATCTGTGAAGAAGCCTGAAAGAGGAGGAGGGAAGAACTCCAGCACAGCAGAGGTAACCCTTGACACCCCCACCATCAGATGAACAATATCAATGTTCAGCATTGTTGGCAGATGAGATTCACTGGCATATCCAGCAGTAATAACCTCTGGTTTTGCTATGCGCTTTCAGTAGTCACTGCTATGAAATGAGAATGGATGCTCCCGATGCATTAATGATATATTTGTTGTTTTTGCAGACCTCTGCCTTCACTCCAGCGTGCAACTCTGCAAAGCCGGCTTCGAGTGGCCTCAAGCCTCCTGCAGCTGCCGGTGAGAAAGGGCTTAGTCACTCTGACCGCCCTCAAGAATAACCTACCATAACTTCAAACACCATAAAATCTTTGGTCTTACTAAGCTTGGAGTAAACCGCTGCTTTGACAGCATCCTCTGGGGTTTACAGTATGATACCTGTGTGTGTTCTGTTGCCTTTTAAAAATGCAGGTTTCTCTGTACCTGCTGCATGGCTCACCGCTGTATTGCTTATTAAACAGGCTTGTGTTGCTTCAGGTACCAAGGCGCTGGGCTCCAGCCTTCCCAAGCCAGCCGTCTCGGGGACGAGGCCCCCCCACATGTCTCTGCAGGGGCCCAGGGTGTCTGCTGACCTGAAAGGGAAGGGATTGCGAAAGCCAGGCTCAGTCAGCCCCAGAGGTCTCGCTACAAACAGAATGTCATTCAGTAATACATACAGTAGAGTCTGGCTAGGAGAACACCCTACGGGAAGCAGGCCGAGTATTGATCAATGAATATGTGTTACTTGTCATGCCACACGTGCATTGACATGAAATGAACAGAATAAGAGAAAAGCAATAGGCAAGTGTATGTTAATAAACTATAATCATGACGGTAACGTTAATGAACGGAGCCCAGCACCCCTACACACGTTAATAAATGCAGCAGCAGCTTAGGAAGTGTTCTGGGAGGTGTTCCTATATGCAGACTCCTGCAGTACCACCTCGGCGTTTAATATCCGGCAGTACTACAGAAAATTGACAACAGCATAGCATGAAAAACATCTCGAGGACGTGATGGTCCTGTTAATTTCTTGTCTTTCTGTATATTCTTTACATTTCATGATTTGATGGCAATCCTGTGCTGGTGGTTGTCACGGTTATAACCCAGAAGAATTATTTCCATCGGTGTAGCCGAGTGGTGCTGGTGCTAAAGACAGGGAGCTGGGAAGGTCTTGTAACTCATCTTCACTGAATTTGTTCTGCCAATTTGCAGGTTCAGCCATTCCAGGCCCCAGTGGGATTACCCAGAAGCCCTCGGGGCCTGCAGCCGCCTCTGGGGCGCGGAGACATTCTGGGAAATTCCGAGACACTGAGGAAAGCAGCCTTCCAACGGCAAAGAGGCAGAAAATCGGTAAGGAGGGCTTTTATTTGCTTTATTATTAACTCATGTTTGGTTTGATTTTAGGTTTGGTAAATTGTGCAGGATGGGTACAGAACCTAACCTTTCCAGAGACAAGCATCACAGCTGGCACCATATCAGGATTTCAACCTTGAACCTTCTCCCTCCCAGTCTTTGATATAAGAGCCATTTCCAGGGTTCTGTGCCTCCCCAGTCTGTGTTCATGTTGCTAAGCGGTAATCCATAGGAACCCTGCTCACTCCAGTTTATGGTCACAAAGTTTAAACTTTCTGAGCAGTGCAGTGTGTGGGATGCCATATCATTGTGCTAGTCTTTGCTGCGCCACTGATGATGCTAATAACTGGAGTTGAAGTTTGTATCCCACATGTTCTTTTCACTGATGTCTGCTGACTGTTCCCTTCTTGTAAGCGGACCAGTTCCAGGGTGTGTGAGCGTTCGGAGATCTTGTCACCTAACCGCGCGTCTCTTATTTGGTCGTGCAGTTCCAGGCTCGTCAATCCCAAGTGTCTGCAGGATTCCCCAGAAGTCCACAGCGTCTGCTTCTGCCCCAAGAGGACTGCTGAGGCCTCCTGTGAGACAGGCTGGGAAATATCAAAGACTGCAGCAGAGCAGCCTGGTGACTCCAAAGAGGCAGATAACAGGTAGGAGGCTCTCCTTTCTTTCAGGGGTACAGTAGAGGCTTTCATAGTATTGAACTCAACCAATTTGTGATGAGCTCAGTGAGGACAGCTGTGATTGCAGAAGCTTTCGTGTAACATTGTGCATTTCAATCTGAAACGCAGCTTTGACAGGCTTTGAAAGAATTTTTATTGTCATCCTGACCTTCTGTTTTCTTTCCCCCCAAGGTCCTACCCCACGACCTGGCAGTGCCAAACCAAGAGGGAGTCCCCTAAAACAAACTGTGGGTAAGAAGTGTTGACTAATCAACTGTCTCGACTGAGTTCTTTATATATTTGAAGTTAGTTTCCACGGTACTGAGATTCTCTACTTCCTTCCCAGGTCCTTTCACCTCTGCCAACTTCACATTTGAACCCAAGCAGCGATCTGTGAGCCCCCTCAAACAAACGGAGGGTAAGACCGGTCTGAGTAACGCACTGCAGTTCTGAAAAATGAGCTGTTTTGACTACGGCATGCATTAATGCCAGGCAGTATATTTACACATTGCTTGTTGTAATCAAACCTAATGAGACCATTTGCGGGCACTGCCATTTGACAGCTCAGTTTCTTTTCTTTGTTCTGGGGAGTGGGGTGTCTGGCTTTGGTAATCTCCCCTATAGTAATGCTGTGTTGATCTCTGCTGTATATTCAACACACAATGCCTGTATTTAAGCAGGGTCAGTATTGATGTACTAACTCTATGGACATGTAATATTGACTTGCTAACCTGCTTTTGTTTCTTGCCAGTTACTGTCCTGTCCGCCAACCTCACATTCGAACCTGAGCAGCCAGACTCCAGTCCAGCAAAACAAACTCCGGGTAAGAGGAGTTACTGCTGACTACTTCATTATCTGCACTGCCCTGGCTGTGTGCTGACTTGGCTGTACTGTATAGAGTGGGCTGGCTGTTCACTCTCCCTAATGCACACTTGGTACAGAGCTAGCACTGCAGATGTGTGAGCCAGCAGATTCAGTGGACGTTACCTGCATCTCGGATTCCCAATCCATGACTCTGTCCTATTGAATTTGCAAGGATATTGTACACTTACTTCCTACTTCTGTCATCCCAGATCCTGCTCCATCAGCCAGACTCACGTGTGAACCAGAGCAGCCAGCCGTGAGCCCGTCTGAACAAACTGAAGGTAAGACAGGTCTGAGTAATGCACAACCGAGGTACCTGTGAGCCCTGCTGAGTAATGCACCACTGAGGTACCTGTGAGCTGTGCTGAGTAATGCACCACTGAGGTACCTGTGAGCTGTGCTGAGTAATGCACCACTGAGGTACCTGTGAGCTGTGCTGAGTAATGCACCACTGAGGTACCTGTGAGCTGTGCTGAGTAATGCACCACTGAGGTACCTGTGAGCTGGGTAATGCACCACTGCTGAGTAATGCACCACTGAGGTACCTGTGAGCCGTGCTGAGTAATGCACCACTGAGGTACCTGTGAGCTGTGCTGAGTAATGCACCACTGAGGTACCTGTGAGCTGTGCTGAGTAATGCACCACTGAGGTACCTGTGAGCAGTGCTGAGTAATGCACCACTGAGGTACCTGTGAGCAGTGCTGAGTAATGCACCACTGAGGTACCTGTGAGCAGTGCTGAGTAATGCACCACTGAGGTACCTGTGAGCAGTGCTGAGTAATGCACCACTGAGGTACCTGTGAGCAGTGCTGAGTAATGCACCACTGAGGTACCTGTGAGCAGTGCTGAGTAATGCACCACTGAGGTACCTGTGAGCAGTGCTGAGTAATGCACCACTGAGGTACCTGTGAGCAGTGCTGAGTAATGCACCACTGAGGTACCTGTGAGCCCTGCTGAGTAATGCACCACTGAGGTACCTGTGAGCAGTGCTGAGTAATGCACCACTGAGGTACCTGTGAGCAGTGCTGAGTAATGCACCACTGAGGTACCTGTGAGCAGTGCTGAGTAATGCACCACTGAGGTACCTGTGAGCAGTGCTGAGTAATGCACCACTTTGCATGGTCCAGGTTCTCTGTAAATCTGTTGTCTTGAATCTTCAGTTCCATAGAGCTGATCTCAAATAGTACAAGGAATGAGTGATTCAGCAAAAGAAAGCAAACTGTGTGCAATGACTTTGCAGGCTCTCGGGTCCCCAAGTTAACGCTACTGAAGTTGCCAGGAAGTATTTGCTAACTTGTTTTTCATTTGTGCTCGGTCCTGCTTAGTCTGCCAGCTTCACATTTGAACCTGAGCAGCGCACTATGAGTCTGTTGACACAGTGAGTGTAAGGCAGGTCTGAAGTGCTCTTTAGTGAAGGTTCTCAAGATGTCTGGAGTTTGCTGGCTGTCCAATATTCCTGTCTAATTTTGTCAACTTGCGTTTCTTCCAAGCTCCTGCTTCTCAAGCGGACCTCGCACCCGAACCAGAACAGCCAGCTAGGAGCCCCCTGAAGCAAGCTGAGGGTGAGTCTCCACTGTGTTGAGTGTGCTCGCTGTCACAAGGCCAGTGCTTGCGCTGCATAGTGTTTTGTGGGCACTTGGTTATCTGGATAGGAGTTGTTGTTTATGCTCCCTGTCCTTGCTGTGAACAAAACTCAAGTCCGGATCTTTGTTCCTTTCTTTCCTCATCCCCAGGTGCTGCCCCACCTTCCAGCCTGCCAGGAGCCGAGGGTAAGACCTGTGCTGTACCGAGCAGCCTGGTGTATATTTTGGTTTTTGAATTTCCAATGTTGCTTTTATATTTGCAGATTTAATGTGTCTTACCACTTGGCTTTACTGCATTAGTGACTGCACTGGGGTTCTCTCTCTCTCTCCTCTCACATGTTTACTTCATCCTCCTTCTTCCTAGAGCCTGCCCCACCTCTGGACCCCACCGCTAGCAGCCCAGAACAAGCAGAGGGTAAGACTCTTGTGAGTGATCTTACTGCTGTGAGCTTCTCCAACATTGAGTCCTGTGTTTTAATTTCCAGCTGAGCTGGTTGTGTGCCCAGGCTTTAGCCAATGTGATTGCTGATGCAGTGATTTTCTTTGCCAACCTGCTTTTCTCTTACTTCCCAGGGTCTGTTCCCTCTTCTGCCAATGTCACATTTGAATCTGAGCAGCCTGCTGTTAGCCCACTAAAGCAAACCGAGGGTAAGGGGAGTGGGGCGTTGGGGAGACCGTCGTGAGCTCTGATCCCCAGTGCGTAATTCAGTCTATTTTCAGTCCGCTTCCTGATACACATGCAGTTGTGCTGTGGTGAGCTTACTGTTCTTTTTGTACTCCCTGGTAATGGCTTGCTGCATTATTGAAGAGTGTGTATAGATGTAGACAGACAGACAGACAGACACACATTAAATAATTATATATATATTATAGATTATATATAGATATATATAGATATATATATATATATATAATATATATATAGTATATATATATGCGCAGGATATGAATGTCAACAATTATATTTTTTTCCTTCTTTCGGATCTAGTCCAATCCAACTGCCCCAAACCTGAACCCGACCAGCCAGCAGCCGGCCCCCTTAAAGAAAATCAAGGTACCGAGCTCTCTAACTTTGTACTATGAAACCTAGTTTTTGTGTTTTTTGCTGTCTCTTGGTGTGTGCTGTTTTTAATCCTCTTCAGCTAAGAAACTACGCTGTGATGATTTCACAGCTGCACATGCAGTACCACTGAATGCCTACTAGAGGGCAATATTTCTTTTTTTTTTTTTTTATATTTACATTGTAAGATTTGGTTTTCTTAAATAAGCCAGTCTTCAGGTAGTTTCAATGAAGAGTTTATTCAGGAACAAAGCCAGTCACATGTGACGCATGCACAAGGCTTCGGCTGATGGTATTCTGAGCTGGCTTCAGTGTAGGTGGTTTATCTGTGCAAACAAATGACTTGGTAGAGCACAGACACAGCTAGCTTCAGTAGTTTACACAGCAAGGAAAGGGCTGCTTGATGACTGCAGATTCAGGCTGTCCATCTATTCTTGTTCTTTTGGACCGTACTGCGACCTCTGACAGTGTTAGTCATGATGCTCCTTACATAGTTTAGAGAACTACAGCTGTGTTTTATATGCTATATCTGTATGCTTCCCCTCGGTCAAATAATTAGTCGTCATGGCATTAGTTCTCATTGCTATGGTGACGACACGCAGACTAAACCTGATGCTGCTTTGGCTGTTTCTGTACTTTAACTGCCTGACTGAAATTCAAACTTGGATGCAGCAGAATTTTCTGCAATGAAATCTTAGCAAGACAGCGGTCGTGCTGTTGGGTTCTTCGAACCAGCTGTGTAAAGTTGGTAGTTTTTAGTTTGGTCATTGGTAGTCCTACATCCTGAATCTAGGTGTTAAATTTGATTCCGTGTTGTCTTTTGAGGCCCACGTTAGAAATATCTGTGGAATATCTTTTTTTTCATCTATGAAATATCGCTTGCATCAGATCCTCTTTGTGAATGTCTGATGTGGAGAAACTGACGCCTTCATTTCATTGACTAGGGAATGTCTTGTTTCCGCTAATGCTCTTAATAGGTTGCAATGCATTCAAAATTCTGCTGCTCAAGTTTTAACAAGAAAAAGAAAGCATGACTGTATAACAGCAGTTTAGCATCTCTGCACTGGTAACCAGTTAAATATAGAGCACATTAACAGTTGACGTCTCCGTTTCTTCTTCACTTCTCCAAGGTCAGCAGAAACCCAGATCACAAGGTTAACTTGAGCGTTCATTTTGAATTGCTACTTTTGAGGAGATACAAACCTACTGAATCCTGGATGATTCCAGGCAGCTCGGCAAATATTAACAGCTTGATTGGGTGGGAGTTTTGCTGCATTCACAGCCGGCAAAGCGTCATACCCACGCATCACAAGGTCGAACGCTGGTGATTGCAAACGGCTATGTACAGCTTGATTTTAAGAGTTCATTCACCCTGCCTTTATTCAGAGCTTACATTAAACACAGGAAAACCACACAATGTTCAGGGACTGAGTTTGGAAATTTCTCGCTGCTTTATCATTTAAAGGGGAAACACAAAATGATTGCAATTGATATATAAAAGTTTGCAACACACATGCCCTGTCATCTCTGTCATAATGAGCTCAAGCAGATGTGTTAGTTCATGGTTGTGGTGTTTGTGGTTTCAGGCTGCAGAGAGTGTGAGCGGTGTGCATGGTACCAGCACGAGAATCAGACCCTGACTGAGACTATCCGAGCTCTCCGGGAGAGACTGGCCAAAGGTAGGGTCAGGGCTGCTTGCTTCTGTGAGGACTATGTTGTGCGTCTTGCAAGCCTGATATATATATATATATATATTTTTTTTTTTTGCTGTAAAACCAGGAATGGATGAGAGTTGCTGATGGAGTATTTAGTATACAAGATCACACTGTCTCAGGAGGACCGCATCTGTCAGTCTCAGGAACTGAAGCAGTTTTTTCCAGGGCCAAAGTGGTTCTCTAGAGATTCTGTCTAATTTTCTAAAGGTTTTGTACTCTTAAGATTTATATGTGTTTTAAACATTTCAACTTGTATTTAGAAATGTTGGGTAACTACTCTGATGGCCCATAGCAAGAAACGGTGTGGTTTAAAATAAATGCATACAATACTAAAGAGAAAGTGTATAGTAAACTCCTAATAACACTAATTTTTAACATGCATGTTTGTGATAATAGATTACAGGTTTCGACAACATTTCAAATGAGTCTTTTTTTGGATAACGTTTAATTGTTTAAACTATTAAGTCCTCTCTCTTTTGCATGTGTTCAGTGGAAGAGGTAACTGTTGTACTGTAACCTGCAGCCCTGGGTCTGATTGGTTCCACCTGTCCCACTCCTCCTTCTCAAATTTCACTTCATTGTTTTTGTTGCAGAGACTAATGACTGCTAAGCGGGTGGATGGAGGAGAGCCCATACAAAAAGCAGATGTGTGCTCTGAAATCGAAATATCGTTTTTAAGACCCTTTTTTTTTTTTTTTTTTTTTTTTTTTTTTTAAATCTATGCTCAATGAGATGTTAAAAAAAAAAAAAAAAAAAAAAAAAAAGTAATATATTTTATGTAGCGCTGGGCCATCGATCTATTCTTTCTGTATCTGGAATGTGATAATTGGGGTCTGTTTTTTAGATCTTATTATGCGAGATGGCCATCATTTGTCTTGTCTTATGCAATTAAATGTGTTTTGTAAATTAAATATTTGCACAGTGAATATTTGCAGTGAATTCCTCTTTGTAGCAGCGTGCCCCTTGGTTGTAAGGATTTCTGTTGTAAAAGAGTCTTCACAGCTGCCATTTAGAGCCCACGTCGGTCTCCACCTCTGAATGAGTTGGCTGTTCTCAACAGTTGTCATCTGGTTTAACCCATTCAATGCCAAGTACATTTCATTTAACTCTGAATGGGTTAACACAAGTGTGCAGCTGGTGGCTGCAGGCTACCTGTCCCCTGCAGCACTAGGTGAGCATGAATGACGAGGAAGATGAAGGGGGGGGGGGGGTTTATTAAGTATCACTGTGCCAAGTGCTGCTATCACCAGCGCATTTGCATGAAATGTACCGTGAAGTGCTTTGTGATGCTGTGGTATGAAAGGCGCTGTGTAAATGTGGCGGGGGTGTGGTGAGGTGTGAGTCAGTAGTATGTGTGCTATGCATTTGGATGGGAAAGAACTAGAATTTGCTTTTATATATTCACAACTCAATTTTGCACAACAGTAGGGTCTGTAGATAGTCGCTCTTGATAAAAGTTTTATAGTGAGCACATAGCTTGAGGTTACCCAGTTGTTGGGTGTTTTGTGTATTTTGGGTGCCTGTCACCTCTCCAAGAGGCAGAACAATTCCCAGAATGCAGTGCAACGTGCGTTAACTGAACTGTCCCCTGTACATAAACTTACATTGTTGGCTGTACTAATGAGACAGGCTGAACGAGTCCAGCCGGCTTGGTTGGCCATTATTTGCCCAAAGTTGTAGAGTTAGCCTCTCGCTCCCATATGTTATACTGTACAGCACAAGACTAGAAAATAACAAACGTTTGACTCTCCCAGCTTACTGTACCCTGCTGGCTAGGGTCGCCTACACACACGGGACCTCTGGCTAATTCTAGCTGGAGTAATCCTGTATTAAAAGGATGCGTTTACTACAACACAGCAGCCCTGCAGCAAAGGCTTCAGAGACTGTGAATCTCTGCTTATTAACCTGGAAGCAAATCATGTACAATGTGCATCTAGAAATGTAACACGGTTTAAGTAACAGGATTTAAACCGAGGCAAAGCTTAAAAGAATGAAAAGTTGTAAAAAGCAGCAGACAAACTTTTTTGTTTTTTGTTTTTGGCTGATCTCGTGTTCTAATGAAAATGTAGCTCTAAAAAGCAATGTGTGTTCATCAGTTTAAGATGAGGAGATCCTGGTGCACTTATAAAAACGGGGTCATTGCTGAATTACTATGAAAAGGCTTGCCTAGAGTGGCAGGCTTTGAGCTGTGCAGATGGGGCAGAATGTTTTAAATACATGAAATAACAGAATATAACAAAAACTAACAACACTTGTAATGCAAAATATAAAAACTGCCCCTGTGCTGCCTGTTTTAATGAAAACTCAGTTATGGTCGATGGCTGCTATAGTTGCAAAGACACTGAGCTGCTGTTTTTTGTACAAAGACTACTGATTACCGTCAAATGTGAGATTTCACGTTTTTTGCCTGGGGGGGTGTCTTTATGCAACCACCTCTCAAACAAACAAGCGTGGAAGATGATAAGGTCAGGAAATTGATTATTCCATAAAGAGGCAGCTGAGAGAATGAAAGATTTGCCTCTTGCAATCACATCTCACAAATAGAGGGCATAGAGTCTGTTTGTATCTTCGAGAACAGCCAGATTTGTATGCTTGGTGATGAGTGTGGAAATTGCATGAGAGAATAAGTTTGTCTGAGCTTTCATGACGCCCGGTAAAGAAAGAATCGTTTACTTCCTGATGCACTTGCACTCTATCTCGGCCATTGATGGACAGGGCCGTGCATAACCTGTTCACACCTACAATCAGCAAGCTTTCTAGATGCTTGCAATAATAATAAATCAAGCACACAACTTGCTTAGCTAGTGGCAGCAGCAAAAAAGGGGTTTTGTCTGGTGTGAATGGTCCAGTATACTAACAGCACCGGTTCATTTGCATTCCCATGCATGCGTGTGCTTTGAATGTTGCTGTAAACTGAGTTGTATGTGATCTGCCCCCTGCTTGCCCACTGCCTCGTCAGAGCTCCACTTTGCAATGTCTGCAGCAGCTAGTAGAGAGAGAGACGGCAGCCAGCATACAAGATTACAAAAAAAACAACATGGCCTTCTGTGGCAGGTACAGTACAGCAACGTTCCCCAGCGTTTGCATCCTTCTTGGCACAGTTAAAGGGTTAACTTGGTGATGCAGCTTTTAAGTTTTTGTAGAAGAGCCATTCTGCAGAATTCTGCTCACAGGCCTGTTACTAGCAGTTTACTGAAAGTCTGATGAAACATGACGTCTAGCTTGTAGTCCTAGAATTCCAGCACACTTGTATTTTAAATGGTAAAGTCAACAACGATGGCAACAGAAACATTTGCATATCTGTTCTTCCAAAGAAAAGTTACATTTCTTAGCTAATGCATTTTAAAGGCTGTGATTATGGATTTTCAATGTCTTCTCTTAAAATGTCATTGAATTATATTGTAGTCAAATACTTGCCTATGACTTGATTCACCTGGTTTGGAGATCCACAGTCCATTTTTGTGCTGCTTCACAGGCTTAACGTTGGCTATTTCATTTAACCATCATTGCATGGGTCTCTGCCTTTTGACTGTATTATTTCCTTTCCAGAAACACAATTGAGGTCATGCAAAATACAGATGTTCCCAGTTTCAACAGAAATGCAACTGGTGAAATAAGACGGGTGACCAGGGAAAAGCATGTCTTCTAATACAGCCTTTGAGGAATAACCCATGCAAACTACTGCCTGTTCTAAAAGACAACCTTAAAGCCTGCATGCATGATCCCAGTGCAAGCCCCACGCTCAGTATCTCAGCCCCACGCAGGCACTGGCTTGTTTGTGTCTTACATTGTGCAGTATATTAAAACCGCATGGAATCGTGCATATCAATATAGAAACACATAGCCAGACTTTGCCTCAAAGGAATGGCCTTAAGCTGTTACTTTGAAAGCTTTTTCAAATAAAACCTGGCCTCTTCCAGGTAGCAATAAAAACAACACAAACTCGACACTTTGCATCCCACAAGTTTTTACTAGAGTGGGTGGTTTGCATGTTAACGAGGCAGCACACAGAGGCACAGAGCAGCGTGTGGTGTAATCAGAGAGAGAGAGCAGAAAAAAAAAAAACTCAGATCTGTGCCATCTCAGCCTGGTAATATAAAGCCATCTCAGTGTGGCCAGTGGAAAGAATCCGAATTCTTCATGGGTGGGATCAGGGGCCCATCATAATGAATGTAGAACAACACAGCACATGTATGTCATGGGACACTGTAAACTGGGACACTTCTGTCCTTTCATCATTGAAAGGTATCGCTTACAAAATGTGTATAGCAATACAACATTCTATACATTGGAAACCATACATTGAGTCTGCGTGTTACTGTTTAAGTTCTGAAAGCGGTTAGATTGTATTATATAACTCCTGGCTCTAGGCTTGGCATGTGTGGTTTATGATACTGTATAACAACTTTACATGGGATTATTGGATTCAATGGCAGGAAAAGGCAGTGAGCTGCTATTTAACCCAGTCCTAATACAGTCCCTAATGTAGAAGAAACAGCTTCAGGGTGTAGCCAATAACACGGAGCAGCTGTTGCTCCAGCTAGCCCCCTCCACCAGTCACTGAGCTGCGTATGCCACATACTGAATCCACTATCAAAAACACCCTGCTGCTAATAATACCACCTCCCGTACCTTTGAATTGCAAGGCAAGCTCATTTTATTTTATTATTTAATGTGCATTAAGTTTAAAATTGCCAAACTTATCAAACCGCGCAATGCAGTTGCTGGTTAGAAACGCATCCCCTCTTCCAGTGTAAAGCCTTTTATCTGGAACTACCACCATGCTGAAGCAGACACACCCATTATCTGTGGCTTGCGTGCAATGTTCAGTGCCAGTAAATGACACCTTTCCAGTGAGATACTGGACTGCTTGCTGCTGCTGCTGCTGCTGCTGCTGCTGCTCTATTACGACCCCTGGTTGCATCAGAAAGTAAACTGCAGAATGCTGGCACTGCATTACCCCTGCGGCATTGTGGGGGATGGAGTTTTATTTAGCCCGAAGAGTCCTCATTCGGCCCCTAATTTAGAAGAAACAGCTTCAGTGTGCAGGTCTCAGCACTTTACACTCTCTGATTGGCTCATCCGTTAGTGTAAGAGCATATCCAGTATTCCTCTCTGGAGCAAGCTTGTGAGTAGCCTGGCTATACCCCTCTATGAAACGTCCATGTTACACTATATTAACAGTGCCTCTGTTCCTGGAGGGGAGAGAGTCAGCATGATGCATATCACACTCAATACCTGGCTAACGATATTTACCTTTTTAAAAGCAGACGCCAAGGTCAGAACACCCAAGTGAGTGAGATTTGGGAATGCGCTAATGAAACACCAGGTCGTGTTTGTTTCTTTTAGGGATGAGACTCTGCTGAAATAAATTCCAAAAGGGTCCTGAAACGGGTGAGACTCTGATACAGTTATCGCAAAGGGGTGTGATTTGTTTTCAGGTTTGCGTTACTTCATTACAAGGAATTATAAGGAATGTTTTGAGAAACACAGGCATGCATTTTGAAGCCGGGTGAAGGCTGTAGGGGTAGGGGCCTGTAAAGCTTTCTGCCCTTGGTACGTCCCAGGCAGCGCTGTTGTAGCCTCAAACCCCTGTGCTGGAAATCGCCTGAGTGCTTTGATATCCTGGGAGAGCTGAAGGTCTCATCTGTTAGCTGGATGAGTCACAAGTCATGAAACAGCGAGACCTGCAAATGACCTTCTTGCTTTGTGAAGCTGTCTTACAATCCCTGACCCTCGCCGTGGCGTGGCATGGTATTTGAGGGCTAAGGGGTCAAGATCCGGTGCCCAACATTGCCAACAACCTGTTGTGCGTACAAGAGGTTGAATTTTAAAGAAATTAGACATTTTTTATTGGGATGAATTTAGTATTAGGGAAGTCTCTGTCTTCATATGTAGACTTTATTTACATTAACTCTGTATTGCTATGAATTGTAATGTGTTCGAGTAAAGAATATGAATTGAACTGGATGTAATAGTTCAATTTTTTATGCATTATATTTATATACAGTATGTACATATATACTGATTGTGTT
Organism: Polyodon spathula; assembly: GCF_017654505.1. NCBI lineage: Eukaryota > Metazoa > Chordata > Actinopteri > Acipenseriformes > Polyodontidae > Polyodon > Polyodon spathula. The sequence continues at coordinate 3,338,245 of NC_054553.1, read as the reverse complement.
TTCTTTGAAATTAACAAAACAAAAAAAAAGGAATTGTGACATTTTGTGTTATGAGGCAACTGTGGAGAGAACAGGGACAGACTAGCTTCTGTTTGCCTAAGATGGATAGTTCTTGTCATGATTTGCATTTGCACATGCTCACAAAGGAAATGCGAATCGCATCTATGCTGTCACGTGTCTTCTCAGCAGAAGCAGGTTCTCTAGCAGAGCCACAAGAGAATTCCAGAATAGGTCGGACAGAACCAGAATTCTGCACAATTCCAGAATAGGTCGGGCAGAACCATTCTAGAACGGGCTCAAACTTTCAATTCGCAAACATCATAAAAGGCTGCACTGGTGATTTTTTATATTCAAATCTGTCTCTTTTTTAACGTTAAAAAGGGACATTTTCTTGGACTTTTGGAGACAGATCCCATTTCACATAGCAGGTGCTAGTGACTTCACTCTTGGCAATGAATAGTTTGTATCTTATATTGTCTTTGTTGTGGGATCGTTTCCACGAATTGTCTGTATGGATTTTTTTTCACCTTACCATCTTCATCATCTATAATTTATGAATGGAAAATAAGCACGGTTTACAACTCAGTTTTGAAAAGGAAAACATTGACGTGTCAATGACGCACGCATGTCTATTGTAACAAAGCCTTATGTGGAAATCCGTTTCCTTCACTTGAATAAAACCGAATAAAACACATCAAAACTCAAATCGACCGCACAATACTCTGTTTCGGCAGGAGCCATATAAACCCAACAGTATTTAAATACAATAAAAGCATTTCATATCTATCTATCTATATCTATCTATATCTCTATGTCTATATGCGCGCTTGTATGATAGTGCCCGCCTCCTCGACGCTGCGTATCCTCGCTGCCCTCAGAAGTTTGTGAAGAGGCTGGGTTCACATTGCTGGAAGTCTCGCCGTGAGGGAGGAACGGGTCTGTGCAGCTTGCTGTGTTAAACACCCTGCTTGTTTCTGACTACTTCTGTCCTTTTTGTCAGGTAATAACAAGTATATTCATCACCATCTTCTCTTCATTGCTGTCGCGTTATCAATATTGTGTTATTATTATTATTATTATTATTATTATTATTATTATTATTATTATTATTCTCGGAGCGGGCGGTAAAACGGATTGTATGATGTCTTCCAAATCCACGCGGGTGTCGGATTTCCAGACCGATATCGAGAAAATGAATTACACAGTGTTACCAATATAAAGAAATGAATTACACTGCGTTACCAATATAAAGAAATGAATTACACTGCGTTACCAATATAAAGAAATGAATTACACTGCGTTACCAATATAAAGAAATGAATTACACTGCGTTACCAATATAAAGAAATGAATTACACAGTGTTACCAATATAAAGAAATGAATCACGTTGTATGTAATTATAGTTTCCTTTATAAACGGAAAATCACAAGCGTGATTTTACTAACGCGTGTTTGAGATCTGAGTACAATTTTGAATGGCTGTGTGTGTGTGTGTGTGTGTGTGTGTGTGTATATATATATATATATATATATTATATATATATATATATATATATATATATATATATATATACACGAATTATATTGCTTAATATAATTCTGATTCAGAACCACACACATGATATTTTTGTTAATATTCATCAGGAAAGCGGGAAGGTTCATTATTGACTCTTTGTTGAAAGTGTAGCCGGTGTGTGCGTGGCTCGGTAAGTATAACACACACACACACACACACACACACACACACACACACACACACACACACAGCGATCACGAGTTAGGATTTGTCTGGGATTTGTTTCTGTGTTATTGACAAGCACCGGATTAAACCACTGGAGCACCAAACCACATGAAAGGAATTTGAGCAGCTAATGTTAAAATTAGTTCAACTTAAGTCAAGACACGATTTTTCATTTATTTTTTTCTTTTTCGCTTTTATATCTGTTCCAATATGTCAGGTAGTGGTTGTAATTTACAGCCGGGCTATATAATCGCGCGTATTTAAGAATTGCAGGCATATCCGGTCTCATTGTAAACTATTTCAAAGTTGCATCAGCCGTTCCCTCACCCCGCTGAAATGCTGGTACTGTCAACACTGAAGCGCCGTCAATGCACCCTGCCCCTGTGCATGCAGCTTTGTTTTGGTGATCGCGTTTTTAATACGATCAGCAGAAATACGAATACAATAATGTAAACACTGCCGTCAATGCACCCTGCCCCTGTGCATGCAGCTTTGTTTTGGTGATCGCGTTTTTAATACGATCAGCAGAAA